>NC_040026.1:20836104-20863537 GCF_000972845.2 Larimichthys crocea
GTTCCAGTCATCCCTCCTCCTGATGATGGTTTCATCGTGAAAAGTGAAAGTCGTGCTGTTATTTGGTGTATTTACACTTTGTGCCTGAAGAGACACGCTGTCTGTCTCTACTCCCCAAACATACATGTCCTCCTCTCCACCATCTCCATCTCTTTTCTCCTCCACTGCACCTGTATGTTTTTCTACGCCGAAGGAATCTCTCGGCCGTCTCCTCCCCACGAGTCTGCTGACTGATTCGGGAAAAAAAAAACTGCACTGACAGGCACTTTAGTTAGATGAACCACGATGAGGAGGAGGAGGAAGGAACCTGTTGAAAAGTCCGCAAAAAAAACTCTGAAGCTCATTCATGCCGATCGTCGGCGTGCTGAGATGATGTTGTGACTTTTAACAACCTGCGTGGAGACGTGGGTCGAACCGGAGGGGAAGGGAAGGGGGAGGCTCGCGTCCATTTGTTGACTTGTTCAATTTGCTTGTTATTCCTTCCTGAGTGGGTCAGCGGGGGCCTCTTCAGCGACGGGTTCCTCACAGTAATAAACAGAGACAGTTTTCATCCTCCAGCTCAATTCTCTGAAGGGCAGCTAACTATGAAAGAGAAAATGGAATGGCAACATCTGCTGCGGGATAGCGTACAGACCACCCCTGTCAGACAACATTCAGCTCAATATCAGTGGCACGGACCTGGGGAGAACGT
Source organism: Larimichthys crocea (assembly GCF_000972845.2). Classification (NCBI taxonomy): domain Eukaryota; kingdom Metazoa; phylum Chordata; class Actinopteri; family Sciaenidae; genus Larimichthys; species Larimichthys crocea. The sequence goes on from NC_040026.1 coordinate 20,836,796, forward strand.
GAAGTCTGTGTATTGAAAAACAGCTGACCGCATGTGGTGGGGTTTTTCTTTTTTCTTTTTAGGGTTGGGCAGGCCTCTGCAGAAAGACAGGCATTTCTGGTAGCCTTGCAAATCTCTTTGATCCGCTTTTTTCCTTTCTTCTTATATTTCCCCTCCAACTTTTTTTATGCTTCTTTTTTACTCATTCCATCACTCTCCCCTCGCAAAAACACGCACATGTACGAACGCAGGAGCACCTGTGTTGGAGTCACCTGTGCACAATTAGCTCGCGCCCACCCTCCTTTAACTCTAACTAAGCCCACCAAAACCTCCACTCATCCTGGTCGCCCCTCTCCATACACGCAACTCCGCACATGCATACGTCGCAGAAGTGCAGCGAAAGATGGGTGGGCTCTATGATAACAACCCGGCCAGCACTTTAGAAAAACAAGGTTTGAAGCTTGTGTGTGTGTGAGTGCCCCGAGCATCATATAGGCCATGTGAAATGATGAAGTGAAGGGATCAGAGAGATCGCTTTGAAGAAGACGGCAGCAATGAAACCATTTACACGACACCAAGAATCGCCTGTGCATCTTTTCCATATATACATACACATGAAAACACACACACGCACGCTGACCTACTGGGATCCGAACACAGTCGCCACCCACTAGTGCCCCGCGGTGGGACATGGAGGGGGATCAGACCTCTGTTTTCTCTGGATCCCAGAAAAAGAAGCCTTTAATCCCCGGCCAAGTCTGAGCAAATATCACCGGCAGGCACGCTCCGCACACAGCCTTAATGAAAACAGCCGAAAGGGGTGACTGAGTTGCACTTTCAATTTCAAGTTTGCTTTATCTGTCGTGGACTCTATCTTAAGGAGAAATCTTCGAACTTCAAAGCTGAATTTTTTTCCGAGTGTTACGCGGTGCGCTATATGACCAGATGTAACCGAGATACCTGCGTTTCATCTCCACGCCGGTAAACATTCACATTAAACACACAGCACGCATTAGCCATCGACAAATATGGTTTGATTAGTTATACTTATTCAAAGAGGAAAGAAAGACTTTATTATTCTCTTATTTTGCTGTGGATTTTCCTGGTTGTGACAGAACAGAGGGGTTGCGGCTCAAAAAGAAATGTTTAGCTTTGCTGTAGCGAAATTGTTGGTTTTAAGTTTAAAGACATTCTCATGAAAATGACCGATTGTTTGTTCGTGATGGAAAGGCATTTCACCAATGGTTTGCATGCTAGTAATAAAGCGAGGGACTGCTCTTTGAACTGTCACTTCTGTACCCGGGAGTACAGCAGACAACACACCAAATTAGCAATTAAGATTGTCTGGGAGCAGGACTCTTTCCAGACATGTGTGTTTTGACTTCGAAGTTTTCACGCATCTCTCCCTAAGAGAACCTCCTTCAACAAGAGCTGCTGCTTTTCAAAAGGGTGATAATTGATCCTGACACATGATTAAAGATGTGTTCATGTTAAGCTCAAATTTTCCTTCTCCTGGATGAAAAGCAGGGTGACAGAACTCTAAACAAGACGGCCAGATCGTCTGAGTGGTAGAGCCCCGAACGTCCTCGAGGGAGGAGAAGTTTGCCCTGTTTGTGGAAGACTCCGTCAGGCCTGCCACTCAGGCGCTGGAACCTTTTAGTCACACAATCACAGAGAGCATTTCTGCTGCTTTTCTCTGTTTTGCATCATTGTTAAAGAAAAAGCTTGTCATGTCAAAATTTAAAAAAATACAATTATTCCCGTCCTTGCCAAGATTTAGATGTTAGATGAGAAGGTCGATAACACTCGTGCATCTTGTTTCCCTTCTTTGGAAGTCGCTTTGGATAAAAGCGTCAAAGCTAAATGACTAAATGTGAATGTAAATGTGCGTTAAATCTGAGGCTAGAGTCAGGAGGCACTTAGAGAGCAAACAGGGAGGGAAATAGCCAGTTCCAAAGTTCAAACTAGGAGCTCTAAGATTCACTAATTAAAAGAATAGTTCAACATTTTGTGAAACATACGTAACGCAACATCAACACAGCAACTTTTCTACCGTATATTTACATGTTTTAAATCATTTTGATGCTACTACATTACACAGCACCAACTATTTCACTTGTCTTGGTAAAACTAAAATATTTTATGGAGAAAATGGTGCCTGCTTTTCCTCTGTGGAGACAGTGTCGTGCCAGAACAGGAGCTGGAAAAGCAGGCAATGTAACTGGGCGCAGCAGCCTGTGTGGACATAATGACAGAGGCGCCAAGACAAGATTAAAGGCTTCTTTCTGTTGGACGAGTAAGTAATATTAGCTGGCTGTTGATGTCGTGTGTTGTTGTACTTGATGTTTGGCTGTTAGCAAAGTCTTCGCCTTGCAAGTTCTTTAATCATGTAACGTAGCGATCTGTATTTACAGTGGTATTGCACTCTGACACTGGGGACACTAAGTTAAATTTCTACCCAATGTTGCTTTAATCAATATTAAATACGAAGCTACAGCCAGAAGGCGAATTAGCTCACATTTGCATAAAGGCTGGAAGAGGAAGGAAACAGCTACCACTACTCAAAGTTTAAAACATCTCTGACGTCCATCAGTAAATACAGTGGTCCCTCGTTTATCGCGGGGGATACGTTCTAAAAATAACCCGCAATAAACGAAATCCGCGAAGTAAGTTTTACAATTATTATACATGTTTTAAGGCCGTAAAACCCCTAACCACACACTTTTATACACCTTTTTACACGCATTTTGTACAGTACTCCCTTAAACAGGACGCAGAACACATGTGCGGTTCCCCCTTAGCCAATTTCGGACGCAGAACACAATGCTTGTGCAAAATTACACTAAAAAAATCTGTGAAACAGCGAGTCCGCGAAAAGTGAACCGCGATATAGCGAGGGACAACTGTATCATGCATCTCATTAGTTTAATCTGTACACAAACAGAAATGTAAAACAAGAAACAAAGGTTTGTGGGTTTTATGCAGAGATACGCTGTAACTATTTCTTAGCAGTGACTTAACTGAATCTTTTCTTCTCTGTGAGGTCTCCAGGAAACCAGCAGGGATGCAGCACAGAAGTCATGTGCGGTAACAGTAACAGATACAGCATAAAACTCCCCCCCGAAACCATGAATTGTCATTTTAGCAGCAATTTGTGGTTTTAGGGAGAATAAGCATGTAGTGATGTGTTTCCCCAAATCTAATCTCAGATTTCTATCTTCCTAGCTTCATCTTTTTCTTTTGGGTTATGGGGAAACTTGACAATTAACTGATGAAAGGGGAAGAAATTCTGACAGATCAACAGAATAAAATCACACATGACGTCGTCTGCCATGGGTGCAGGCTTGTCCTGAAGTCCTGCAGAAGTTATTGAAACAAAAACCAAAAAAAAAAAGAGGAATGTTGTTATGATGATTTCTGCAAATGATATCCGTAGCATATTTTTAAATTATCGGTGATGAGAGAGAGAAGACAAACGCTGCAAGAGAAACCAAAGCCCTCGACTGTTGCAAAGTCACGCACAACCTGCAGGCGAGAGATGAACACCATGAAGGCAAACATGATATAATCACTAGACTCATGTTTTATAGTCAGTTTAATAGGTCATTTTTGCAGTTAATTATTCCACAGCAGTGTGTACATTAGCACTAAAATATGGCAGTACAAATAGGTCTGTTTGTTATTTCAATATAGTAAAAAAAATGAGGCGTACATCTGACATACGAGGGACAGAGTTGCATAAGGAGTCCTGGTTGTTTTTAGAGGGAAATTAGCCTGTGTGGCCCGAAACAAATAGCTCTAAATAAATCATTACACACTTATTCCCATTCACTGCACAGTCTCTGTTTGCCTTATGAATAAATGAAAACTCGCCCCTGTTTACCTCCCACTCATTACAGACGGTGGCCCCATCATGCTCAGAGGTCCTCACACACACACACACAGCCTGTGTTATTGCTATAAAAAATAAAAAAAACTCACCGACCTCTTTACACCTTGAGCCCAGAAACAACACAAAGTTCCCGAACACACACACAATGAAAGAGAGCGAGTGAGCGCACACACTGAGGCGAAAAAAAGCAGCTTGTTAATAATTGACGTTGCCGGAGTGGCACAGTGCTGAGCGAAGGGACAGCGTGCAAACACCACAGAAGAAAAGTCAAGGCTCCGACGAGTAATTATTTATCACCCAAGGCTATAGCTGTGGAGACAAAAGTGTTACCGGAGGGAGCCAACATGATGAACTAGCCTAGAGGAGAACCTTATGAGGTGTTACAGACACATCTCAGTCTGTATATTTTGGTGGAGCTGGTCATGACACACTTTGATCGATGTGAAGATATCTGAAATCCGAGCTGGTGAATGTGTCCCTTTGGACAACTGCATCAGACTTAGTCAGTTGCTTTTCAACCTGTTTTGGGAGTGAGGTTGTTAATACCAATCATCCTATGACATGTAACAATGTGTGTGTTTATCTAGCGTCACTCCCCTTTTCTGTCACTCCACCCAACTTGCGGGGTGGGGGTTTCTCCACTCCCTCACTTTGCCTTTTAGTTAAGCTTTGTCTTGGTCTGACAAATGTGAGTGCCACAGGGGTCATTGTGTGAAGTATGTATGAGCTCTGGCTGCTACAAACAGAGGCCCTTGTACTCATAAATATGACAGGTATGGCAGTTTGTTACTTTTTTCCCCCCCCCTAACGGAGTGTGTTGCCGTTAGAGGTTCGGGTGTAATCGGGTGATGGATTTGTTTCTTGGGATGCCACAGTAATCAACGAGTTTGTATGGAGGATCATTTACACGCGCTGTCAAGTATTTCGCCACACACTGACTGCTGTGAGGTATGTTTGAGTGTGATGTATTGCTGCACATAATGCCGCCTGGCCTTTAAAAAACAGTCGTAAACTTTGTGGACTTTTCTTAACATGGTACTCTTTTTCTCAGCATGCTTTGTGGTCATGCTGGTACACGGTATTTAACCTTTACTTAACAAGAAAAACCAATGTCTTCTTCAAGCGTATCCTGGCTGCGCAACAACACTAAGTTAGAGACAAACAGTAACACGAAATGTACCGCAAGTACAGAATGTAGGCCTTATGAATCATATAAAACTGTAAAAGCAAAATTGGTTTTGGGTCCACTATAACAGAGACATGTGGTTCGAGTCCCAGTAGTGGTGGTTCTAGTTGGGTTGTGCATTCGTGCAAAGAATTGTCTGTGTTCATTGGTTTGAAGCCAGTGAGGGTTGTCGTCTTTGAACTTTCAGACAGACAGACTATGAGCAACATCAGCTTCAAAGTTAGCAATAGGACATGATTAACACAGCAAGTTTCGCTGTTTTAAGATACAAACAAACGGCAACCTCTGTTGCTGTGAAGTGAGGCCAATGCAGAAGTGCTAAAAAAACTGCAGTTCTTCAAATGTCCACTTGAGGCTGGCTCCAGAAGTGAGTCAGTCCCTGTGTTAAAAATTTCACAGCAGAAATAAACATGTTTACAGCCTGGTACAAAAAACTGTTTTGGTCTCTGTAGCTAATTTCCCCGTTCATGACAACTGTACTGAGGGTGAATTTGTATACAACTCACCTGTTCACATTATATTAAGGCTTAAAGACTTTGAGACCACTTCGATGTTTGAGCCCCCAGGCATCATTCAGTCCGCCTCAGGTCCACTGATGATCCATGTCTTTGCCAATTTCTGATTAGAAAGATGTTTAGAAATGAATTAGAAATATTTGAGCGCTTAAAAAAAAAAACCCGTGGGCGACGTCACACATGTCTTTATACTGTCAGTGGCTACAAGCTGCTCCTTTTGGCAACACGATGAGATTAAAGAAGGTAGTTAGTTAGTTGCCCATTCAATTCAATGCAGAACTTTAGCATTACTGTGTAGCATGAATCAAAAAGCCTTACAACCTTCTGGTGAAGCTCATCATGGAGCAGAAGGTACATGTACCCGTCCTCAGGGCAATAGTAAGTAGTTAACTGGGAGAGGGAGTGCATTGAATAGAAAGTTGGACTTTGAGAAATCATTATCAAAGGTTCGACCCTAAAAAAAAAAACTACCTTCAGGGCAACCTGAGCCCCTTGTCTAAAAGTCCATAACATTGGCCCTTAAATGCATTGAGTTTCCACAGCAATTTATGTTGCCTGAAAGAGAGCAATGTATGCATGACCACGCCGTACAGTACTAGTACGAAAGGGATACCATTGGCATTTGCATCTGTATCTGTGTGTGTGTGTATGCAGCATAGTGTATGTGCGTGTCAGGTAAATGATCCAGGTGGAAGGCAGCAGAGGGGCTCGGGTGTCCTGTTTCAGGCAGCAGCTGGTGAGCGAAGCCTGGCCGAGGTCACCCTCAGGGACCCTGCCCCCTCGTCATTACTCCCGGGCTCCGCTCCACACTTGCCCTGTCATCGTCATCTGATCTCGGCTCCACATGCATCGGAACAGCAGCTCTGACGCATGACAATGGAGAGCTCTTTTAATTATCAGGGACAGTGTCCTCGCTCAAGTGATGACGGCTAAAATGTATTCGCGCCGGTCATGAGACGAGCAGTTCAGGCACTCAGGCATGCAGCCTCAGAGGCACGGTGATAATTGATCACATTGTAGAGGCGTGTACACAATACAAAGGCCATGTAGGTGAGTCGTGTTACTTTTAGCCCAGATTACCGCAGTGTCAAAGCCTCATGCAGCGGGCATATTTTAAATAACTACAGATGAAATACATCCTCAGATGAGACCTTGGCAAAATCTAATTCTACCATGTGAACACCCGACTATAAGTAAATAAGTTATTCAAAGCATGAGATACGAGACAAATACAAACAAAAAACCTGAGAACAGGTTCACACTTCACAGGTTGAACAACATAAAACATAACGTTCATTATTAATAGTCAGCTCTAGACGTGCTCGTAGGTGTTTTCGCTTCAAACATCCAGACTAGTACAGCAAGCTTTTCCCCCCTGCCTCCTAAAAACACCTTGCCTCCAAATTAAAAGACACAGTGTCTAATTTCTGCAGCTAGGTACGGAAGCCCTAAAGGGTCATACATACATTTTTTTTCCACCTGTTTTCCCGTGATAACGAGATAATTAATTCGAGATCTCGAGAAAACAAAGCGATTCCTGATTTTAAGTGCGCCCATATTACAGCTGTATGGCAAATGCATGTAGTCCATGATACGGAGCGAGCAAACCTATTACACCACTGTAAAATCCCTTTGATCCATAATTTCTGACAAAGGTTTGTACACTTGATCTCGGGACTGTTCACTCACTCGGTATCAAGCATATTTACTGTATCATTTTGGAGAAATTCAGCCTCAAAGTTCATTATTTTGATTCGAAAAAGGCATTATGTGCAATATTTACTCTACTGTAAAATCTCTTTGATCCATAATACACTAGACTATTGTTTTGTTTTCTCGAGATCTCAAATTAATTCTTGTTATCACAGGAAAACGGGTGGAATAAAATGAATATATGTATGTATGACCCTTTTCTGTAGCTAGGGGAGAGCTCTCAGATAAAAATAAAATAAAAACAAAGATGTTACATTGTGATGTTGTGAAGTCGCAAGCGATCATGCAACTGTTCAGTTCTCCGTTCCCTCAAAGGTAAGCATTGTTAAAATAGTTAAAAAGCATTGTCGCTTGGTCAAAGGTGCACATCCACAGCTGACTGTGATGTTTCCATTGAAATGAGCTGATTTCACTCCCCAGCTTTGCCGTTTTAAAATGCTGACGTGACTATGACATGATACTGTGTTAGTATAAGTTAAACTGTGGCTTCACTGAGTCCCTTTTGGTCCCCTCTAACCTTATATTACAGATTAGTGCAGAGAAAACACAGCATGTGTGGGATAAATGCTGTCATATGAAATAACATATGGGAATACTGTATTTTAGTTTCTAATAATACGAAACAGGTTCATCTGCGTGGCCTCATTTCCTTTCCCCGCACAATTTTTCCACATTAAGATAACAGCACAGTGACAGAATGACACAGAAGCATGATAAAATACAGTGTGTGTAGTGTATTATAGTTACAGAGGGTCATAAATAGCTGGATAGACACATTCTTTTCCTGCTGGATTCCTCAGCCCATTCAAGCAGGACTTTGTCTGTCCATGCCAGAGTGAGAGGTTCAGGAGGATACTGTATGTGGGACAAATTAAACAGGCTTTATGCTCTGGGTTTTAAAGCATGGCCTCTTCAGCTCACCAAGGAAATTGAGTTTGTGACCAAAAAAATGCACTTTCCTCTTAACCCCCTGACCAGCCGTCACAGACACACAAACTTTCTCTTTGAAGGCTAAACGGGCAGAAACGAGGGAAGATTGGCTGTTCTGGGGAGTTATGGAAGCCCTGATCCTATTACCCGCCCCCCCTGAAAAATGTGTCTGCAGGCCCCAGGAGCTTTTAACCTTTCGCTGCTCTGTGCTTTGATTCGTGGGGGCGGCGGCGCTCTCGTGTGAGTGTTTGTCAGTACTGGGATGGCCACTGGAAAATGTGGAACCGGTGCATTTTAGCCGGGAGGTAAGGCTGACACTGTCGCACTGTAAACGCGGGGATTCCCTCTGTCAAGAGTGAAGGGAGGAACAATGAATCAGGGGGTTTCATTGTATTAGCAGTCTCTGTCAAACAACAGAAAGAGGAAGTGTAGCTTTGAGGTAAGGCATACTGTGGTTTGGAACGGACTTATTCTAGTAAACAAAGGAGATGGAGCTTATTCATGAACATGCAGATACATAATTGACTGGGAGACAAAGAGTTTCAGAGTCTTAATTCAGATGTCCAACATTTATGAGACAAACAAAAAAAACACGGCGCCAAATTCACAAACATGTTTTTTTGATAAGATGTTGAGATGTTGTTGAGTGTTTCCAAACAAAGACGTCTAGACATGTCTATGACAGAAGATGGCACAGAAATGGAACGCAGTTACTGGAAATGAGGTGTACTTGTGACAGGAAATACAATTTGTTGGTACTTATTCCATCAAGCATTTCAAGTGACTTTCAGATAAACACTCCAAATTACGAGAAGTTACGAAATAACCGACTGAAGTCCTTGCTCTAACCCTTTTTCGGGATGTGGATGCAGCATCCCTGACTCAAATGTGTGATATCTGCAAACTGTTTAATTTCAGATTATGCCATAACATCAAGAAGAGCTGACAAAAGGTTTGATATCTTCGAAGAACTTGAGGTTGCACGCTGTTTTGTCGACGGACCTTTGGGTTTCGCCAATATTTCATGACAATGGCGCGATTCGTCGGCCTCTGCGATATCTACTTGTGTGGCGGTTCTTAACTCGCCATGCACCTCAGCTAACGTGTTGGCTCAAATACCACAGAGAAGCTCTGAAAACAGGCATTAAAGTAGGCTAAATCCCCCAAGTAGCTGTGTGCTTAGCATGGTCTCTGAAAGGTATCCAACCGTTTATGTGAAACCTAAGCACTTCTTGATCAAAGGCTTTCAGAAGACTGCGAGGTGAATGAGGAGCCTTGTAGAATTCTCAGCTGATTACTTTTTTTTTTTTTCCCTTCCAGTCAGCGCAAGAGAGAGAGTGTATGTGTGTGTGTGTGTTTGGTGTCTCGAAAGACAGGAATCTTTCACCAGGGAGAGCGGATTAACACATCAAATCCAGTCCTTCAATCAATAGGGAGGTAATGGAGCGATAGAGAATATCTGCACACTGCCTGCCTGCACGGTAGATTTAAGCGGCTTTCTCTTTCGCACAACCCAATTTACACAATCTCACCAAACAAGACGAGCGAAGACTTACAACACTTTTCATTCAGGAATAGGAAAGTCAGGCTGGATGATGTTGTTCTATGATAATGAAAGAAGAGGATGAGTTTTGATTTGATTGGCTCTACAGGCACAGAGGTGATAATGATCTAAATGTTAACAGTCTAATTTTTGCTAATTTGTGACGTGCTTTGTCCGTCCCATTTTTAGCAGAAATAAAGTTTACCACAATATGTTAACCACTTTAATGTAATTGCTACTTACAGGTAACACAACAGCTTCAGTATCAATAGTTTATCACTTCAGTCTGACAATTATAAACCCAAAAATTTGATATTAAAAGCAAAATTGTGTAGCAAAATAGTTATTTTTGTGATTTAGCTCTTCAGGTTTCAGAGTGCAATACCACTGACGTAAATATCAACAGTTGTAAACATGTATTTGTATGATAACACTTATAATCAATAACTAAGTAAGCAAGTGCAACAACACAAGATATAGCAGCCAGCTAGTCTTACTCACGAAGCTCTCGCCAACAACTAAAAGTCCAGCTCCTGTTCTGGCACGACACCGTCTCTGCCCCGTGTCACCAGTTCAAAACACCTGTGGTGCAAACACTAACGCACAGCTCTGCACTGACAGCCCAGCTAACAAACTGAGCAAACACGAGCTAACAGCAGCCACTGTCTATCTGGAGACTCTGTAAATCACAATCAGAGTTTATGCGCAGCAGCTGGAGGACATCGGAGGGGGAAACCTGAAAAAACGTTTTCTTCTTGAAACATGATCCAGTTTTAATCAGTGAAATAGTCGTCGGCGTTTGACTCAGTGCAATAAAGCGTGAGGTAGTAGAGCATTAAAATGATTTAAAATCTGTTATTTTGTGGTAGAAAAGTTACATAAACGTGCGAGAGAAGACATAGATCAAGATAACTCTGGTACAATACATCAACTTGTAATATTTATGTCTAATTCTGTACTTACAAATGAGCTTAAATACTGACAAATCTGTTGCTATAGCATGCTGTTATGAAAACTACAGAAATATGAAGTTATGAAGTTTTTTCTGCACGTCTCCTGACAGTAGCTGCAACACAGGCGACTTTGTGTTTGCACAAACTTGACCCATGACCTCTTCCCGCGGGCTCATGACCCCTCTCACTGACCCATCAACAGACTAATTTGTCAACAGTGACCTTCCTGGTCCGAACCTGTCACTATGACTTCTCCGCTTCCACCTCTGCAGATAGCACCCTCATCACAATCACTAACAGAACTTTGGAAATACTTAGACAAGAGGTAAAGAGCAGAGCCTTTAGTGCTGACTCATAAATATTAATGCACGCGGCTGCCTCTGTTTTATACAGGTTTGGTCCCAAAAGCTAATGTGGTGTTTAACATTAAGCTCGTGCTGCACTCAGCAACTTTCCCTTCACCACTACAATTCATGCATTGACTTGTGGGCTTTATATTGTGGATGATATCGCTGGTATTTCCTCATGAAACTTTTTACTGTGGCAGAAATCATATCACTTTAAGATTAAGACAGTTATGCATACTAGTTAACAGTTTGTGCTTTAACTATAACTTGCTTTTAACATGTTCTCCATGGGTTCTCTCCAGGTACTCCGGCTTCCTGTAACAGTCCAAAGACATGAACTAAACAGGTTAATTGGGTCTCTGTGAGCATGAATGGTCTCTATGTATCAGCTGGGATCGGCTCCAATTCCTGGCGACCCCGATATGAAGGATACAAAACATTTTAAAAAGTTGGATTATATTTGTGATGTTCACTGTCCATGACAAGTGAGCAAAAGATCAAGATCACACACATATTTTAAACTCATGACAGGTGATATACTTGCATAAATATGTGTGTATAATCGGTTAATAAAGGTTTTATAAGACATGTTTGTAATCGTATGTCAGTAAATATGATTGCAGCTATATTACATTGTTATATTCAGTGTTAATTATTCGTTAATTGTTCTTCATATGAGTTATAATTGTTGACAAACACTTAAAAATGTCCTGATATCTGCTTGCAATTACATTTTATAACCTTTACATTACAGTGTTTATATATGCAAAGTGTCTATATATTGATTGCAAGACAAATCTAAGGGGGGTTTATGATGCCACTTTATTATAACACCCCGTATTTTGCATTCAGTTAATTCATTCGAGTTAAATAGACTCAATAGATGCAAGTTATAGTCTGCTGAGAGCAGAACATCAAATCCATGATTGGCACGAAGAGCTGAAGCTAAACATATGATTGGCACGTGTAGTTAATGACTGATGGTGGATCCTGCGGTGCAGCCACAGTCCACCTCGTCGAGCCTCAGCATGAAACCAGCTGTGGAAACACTTTGCTCCACACTTTTTTCCGTGTCTCCTATGACATAAGATATTAGCAGCACCCTCTTTATGAATCCGTGTCATGCATGAAAGCAAGAAAAAGAAATCAAAGAAGACCTGGTAAGGTACGGCGCGAGTAGACCATTGGTGATTTAATGTTCCTTTCCCTCGCCCTCTCTTCATCATCTCCACACTCCTTCCAGTCTCCCACTTTCTGTCTCTGCCTTCCTCCCTCTTGTCCCTCGCTGTCAGACACGCTGCCAATAAAAAAACACAAATCATACCTATCAATCTAGCTCCTCTTACTTTTCCTGAATCTCAAACACCAAAGGAGCAAAAACCATCAGTTATTCGGCAGCTGAAGAGCTCAATGGCAGGTTGAAGATTTATAAAAAAAACAGGAAAGTGTAGAAGTGTGCATGATTCGTAGTCCACTGCAGCTCGTGCATATACTCAAATGGTGCTTTAAACCATGAAGAGCTGGCTGGTGGTTTAAGCTGATGACTTCCCGCCTCTGATTTGGTCTGTTTTTGCTAAACTTGGACATGATTCCACTAAGCTGAGCGGCGATGTAAGCTCTTATCAAGTGCAGAATACCTACATGGATGTGCACACACACATAAACACAGCTATATGTAACTCTCAGTGTTGTGGAGTGGCTTGTTTGCGCGATGCCCGGTGCCTTCTTGGCATGCACTGCAGCTTCCAACAGCAGATGGAGGGCGCCTGCATTAACGCTGATGGTACTGCGATTCTCTGAGGCCTCGTTCCTCTCATTCTCTCTTTTCAAGCACTTCGAACAAAAGCAGCATTTCAAAATTGTCAAAGCTGCAGAGGGGACTGTGTGGAAATGTGATAAGACAAAAAAAAACGACTGCACTAAGCACCGGGGCACAAAGGAGATTCTGGAAGGTAGAAAGACAGACAGACCTCGCCGGGTTTAACTCGCCAGATTGTTTTTGGGAGTTGTGTCAGGGAGCAAAACTGGTCGGAAACACAAAGCACAACGTGTTATTATTTCAATTTAATGTAGATATGTTAATTCCTTTTTAAAAATCCTACAGTTTAAGGACTTGAGTGGAGGCTTATGTTTGAACCGTCTTTTCTCAACTCAACCCAGATTTAATGTTTAATAAGTTATTCACTATAGGAACAAGTTCAGTTCTTTTGGTGTTTCTCAAAACGGACATTAGCTACTAAAAAATAAAGCCATGGTGCAAAAACATGATTGTCCTTGGAACTTTATGATCCATTCTGCACACAATAAATATCTGTTCAGTCTGTCATGATAACACAGGAACTGACCCAAAATGCAGGCTCAGACAGGTTGGCAAGAGAAGGGGATTTATTCGTGATGTGGGAAGAAAAGGGGAAGGAGAGGGTCCGATGATGAGGTGGAGGGGATGGCTGAGGAGAAGCAGTGGGTGGAATAGACGGTCCGGAGATGGTTGGTGGAGAGCAGGCAAGCAGGTATATGACAGGAGGTGATGGTGGTGGTGGACGTGAGCACAAGAGGATCAGAGGCTAGAAACGGGCTGGGAAACCAACAGGAAACACAAAGAGCAATAGTTAAGGAGGTCCGAAGGTAGACTACCACAGTAGCTGAACAAACAATCTGACAAGGCGCGGGAGGAAGGCCGGGGTTTATATGGAGTTGAGGTGATGAATTGATAGAAGGCAGGTGAGCTGAAGAATGGCAGGTGTGCTTCATCCGTGATTATCCAGGAGGGATCAGGGAAATGTGCCACAACCACAACACACAAACACAGAGACTAACAAGGAGAGACCGACAAGTAAACACAAGGATGGGGAAACAAGGGGGAACACAGCGAATCAACAGTCACGACTTCCATCGTGACACAGTCTTGTTTTTACAGCGTATTCTGCAAGAAACAAATGACATAAAATAAGAATATAGTGCATGGAAAGATTAAAACATCCTGCATTGTTCTCCTAAAGATTTAAAGATCTACTAAAGATCTACCATCCCTTCAGCAAAAAGCAAAAATCCTTTCGTAGTTTTTCTTAGCACTGCACAAAAACATGTCCTCCAAATCCAACAAACAAAATACATAATTTGTCCGTGCACCAGCTGGAACATTAACATCATTTGTCAGCCGTCTCACAAGAGAGTTACAAATCGCTGTTGAAAAATGGATCTATTTTATGATGCCACACCGCTGTGGTTAAGATTTGGTTACGTTTCGGCACAGAAATGTCTTGACTCGGTTACGCTTAGGGAAACAACGTGGTTTGGGTTACAGTGAATACTTTGTTAAGGTTAGGAGACACTCGGCGTCATGGTTACAGTAATAAACACGTGGTTTACGGTTATGCAACGATTGTGGTCACGATTTTAAAAATAATGTCGAATGACGGTTGGAAACTGGAAACAAACAGTCGTCTACCTTGTTGAAATCCGATATTTTGTTGACCGATCCATCATCTACTCTGTCATTCAGTAACAACTTGACTTCCTCCTTTGTTCCAGACAGAAAAGAGTATCAGCTGGTGGCCAAAGAGCTGCTAAACATCTCAAAAGTTGTCAAAGCGAGCATATGGACGCGGAGGTCAAGGGAAGGCAAGAAGAACATTAAGAGGCATTAAAAGGTGCAGCTTTGAATGTGTGGCTGGATGGAGGAGAGTCAGAGCAGGCTGAGAGGCAGGGCCCTGGCACGGGCACACAATCCATTTGTTCATGGCACAGGCGTTAATGGTTGAGCAGCTCAGAGCCAAAAAACATAAGGGAGCGCTTTAATCAAAACTCGCATGCATTACCTCGACGGATCCAGGCAAACGTTTGCAGAGGGTGTCCGGGAGGTGAGCGAAAGCCGGTTGGGTCTCTCAAGGCGAGGGGATGATGGGGGCGTTACTCTAAAAACAACACTTGCGTCCCTGTGCTCGGACCACATGTCGGGGGAAATGAGGAACGTGTGCAGTATCAGGATGGTGGCAGGCGATGGAGGTTTGAACACGGAGGTAGGATTAAGGCTGTCAATAGAGCACAGTGTGGCTGATCCTGTCAGAGCTGTGCCGGGGGTTAAAGACCAGGAAATCAGTCTCACACACACACACACACACACACCGGCTTAATGCTGTGTGGGTGCAGGCTCTTGCAGACCTTCCTCTGCTGGCTGATGAGGTGTCTTAGCTGATTAATGCCACACAGAACTTTGGAGGTCATTTCCAGGACTTTAATTAGGCCAGGCACTAACTAAATCACACTTACACAATTGAGTTCTCAGTTGAGTATCTTCAATTAGGCTCAGCTGAGGCCCAGGAAACCTGATTACTGTGTTTACTTGAGGAGTAGTCCGAAATTTAAAAGGTCAAATGGGAATAATGGAATATCGGTTACCTACTGTAGATACAGGAGATTCAGACAAAATGAAAACTTATGCATCCTCTTTACAGTAGCTGTGATAGTGCAGAGGTTGTTTGGGAGACTCATGCTAAGGCCAGACACACCCAAATCAGATTAACAAGCCAAATTCAAGTAATTCGACCAACTCTATGGAGAGGTTGATCCCATTACAACAACGACCCCTCCTCCCTGAAACCTACAGGAACTGGCTTTTTATGGCCTCTAATTAATTGACCATCAAACCTGCCCACCAGCACATCTGTGACAACTTATCTTGTTTGCTGATTCATAGTTGTTCCTGTTTGCAGAGCTTTGTTCAAATAAACTGGGTTTTGTGTCTCATTACATCACAGAGCAGAGGTGAGGGGTCTGTCATGCCCGAGGCTTCAAGTGGAAGCAGCACACGAAGTGAAGTCAGCGACATATACCGTGTGTTTAAAAGCTGCAGTAACCAATACTTTTATATGAAATGACTAAGTGACAAACTCACGATTACATCGGGAGAGTTTTAGCATCTTTAAGCTCATTGTTTTGGTTCGGTCTCACTGCTCTCATCAACATTTCCAGCACCAGACAGCTGTTTTCTGCAAAAAAAGGGTTTGGTAACTTCACTGTACGCTACCGGACAGCTAACAAACAGTAGAAAATGTTGAATTTAGGTGAAAGAGACAGATATTTCCGTTTTGGACTTGGTGGAGACCAAAAAAGAGGTAAAAGAAGACTGAATGTTGGATTTAAAATGTATCAGGCAGACAGAAACACAACTCAAAATAAATGCAAATGGTGCTCCATATCTGCAGGTTATAATTATTATTATTATTATATTATATATAAAAAAATATGAATATTCATTAATTGTATTAAGCTCTTGTTGCAACTCTGTTTCCAAAAAAGTTGGCACACCTTGTAAAACAAAAAATTATATGCAAAATATTGAAAGCCCAAATTGAATCATACAAGACAACGTATTAAATGTGGAAACTGAGAAATGTTATTGTTTTTTGGAAAATTATATGAATTTGATGCCAACAACAGCGGCATCAAAAGACTGGAGAATGCTGAAAAGAAACATTTAAAAGAGGTGTTGAGATGAGGAGAGGTTCATCACTGTCAAAGACTGTGCTGGCAGATAGAGCAACAATTAAGCTGCCAAGTAGACGCAACTTTTTCAGTCAATCAATACGAGTCATAAAATCAAACAGGATTTCTTCCAGAGTGTGTGAGCTTGTGGATTGTAAATGGTACCAAAGTATGAAGTGGCTGCTTGTGGGTTCATTTATTAATTTCTGCTGGCCTCCTGATCTGACAAAGCAATGTTGGTTTAGGCATACAGCCCCATAGAGCTCCACGTAAATGCGGTTCTCCGGAGACTCAACGCTTGCTAAGTCATTCCCGCTTTCGATTAATCACCGTTTTGAAAAATGCGTCATACTTGACTAAAGGTACGTAAAAGAGCCCAATTAATATGAGAGAGCGCCGACAGTGAGTGACGGCAAATAGGAATCTGGAAGGCGTGAAAAGAAAATTTCGGCCGATTAGTGTGGAGATGTCTCCCTGCTGACTGCTGCTGTTGATGGGTCGAGCTATTCGGCACAGCCATGAGCAGCCTGATGAATGAAAGCTGCCGCCAAACAA
This sequence comes from Larimichthys crocea, assembly GCF_000972845.2. Lineage (NCBI taxonomy): Eukaryota > Metazoa > Chordata > Actinopteri > Sciaenidae > Larimichthys > Larimichthys crocea. The sequence goes on from NC_040026.1 coordinate 20,853,893, forward strand.
CACATTGGATTAAACCATGTGGGTGATGAATTTGGCCAAAGTCCTTGTGCTGCCTACCTCTCTCTCTGTCTCCATGTCTCTGTCTCTGTCCCACGCCCACACATAAGAGTTCATCAAGTGCCATCAAAGCCTCGCGCGGTCAGAGGGAACTTGTTTTCTTTCCTGCTTTCACCATTTTATGAGCGACCGCAACTTATTTCCCATGTCTAATCCCTCTCCCCGTCTCCCCCTCTCTTTGCCTCCCTTTTCCTGTTTCCCTTCTTCAATCCATCCTCCTCACTGTCACTGTGATGGCATAACGCTCCAAGTATCTGGCTAATGTTTTAAATGTTCCCTTTAAATACCCATACTCTGCGTAAATTATGAATGCCTCCTCCTGGAGAGGCTTTAACCAGAGGGGAGAAGAGGGTTTGGGAGGAGACCGGGGAGGAGGAGAGAGGGGAGAGGCAGACAACAACACATTAGTCAGATCACAGAGGGATACTCCATCTTGTTGAGGAGCAATGTTTCATAATGCAGCACAGAGGACTGGTTTGTGTGGGCGGTCAGACAAAGACAGACAAAGGTGAAAAGGAAATAAACACTGCAGACCTTTAAAGAACTTTCCAGGGCAGACTGTACGAACCGGACCCACCTGAAATAAAGCAGCTCCTTTCTGCTCAGAGGTTTTCTGGTAAATGACGGTTCAGTTGTCTAAATAATCAAACCTTGACATGGCCTCTCTGAATTCAACAAGACTGAATTATGTCACAGTGGCATCACAGGTTGTAATAGGTCAAATCATACCGAACTATCAGATGAGATGACGTATTTATAAATCAAAAGAAGCTCACGTAACAAATAAGCTTGGAGTTTTTGTCTTCACCGAGCCTAACGATGGTGATCCTGTTCTTCAACTGACTCTGTAAAGTTTAGAGATGCATGTCAATGCTTCATCATCAGCAAAGGATTATATTCATGGGGGTGGAACATATTCAGGACGATTCATTTTAGCAATTTAGTAAAGTTATTAAGCTTATAAAACTTATAAAGCTCCAGGCTCTATTGAATCCACCATCAGAGTCTAGGACAACTGCTGCAGGCCTCTCCACAGTCAATACGAAGATTTAAGTCCTGTTTCAAATCAAAAATAGTTGCTTTAAGGTGCTGGTTAGCTCGATTTATAGAGTTTGTGCCCGATGTATGAAGGTTCAGTTCTAGCTGCAGCGGTCCAGGGATCAACTCCAACCTGTGGTCCATTGCTGTCCCTGCTCTCCTGTCACTTTTCAGCTATCTCTGTCAAATAAAGCTTGAAAAGCCCAAAAATGTACTTAAAAAACAAATGGACATCTCTATCTCTGATGCAGGTTTTGATTGATTTGATCTAATTTTGTCCTGACCTCACCTCAGCCCCGGTGTCTTGAAGGAAATGTGACAGAGGAACGAGAGGGCACCCTGAGGCGCAAACTGTTGCGGTGACAGGTATTCGAATTAGACACAGCAAGGTTGCGACAAAGAAAAACAAAAAGCAAGACAGAACATCTTGTATCTTGCATTTCGCTTGTAAAACTGTTTTTTTCCCACTCTTTACAGTCGAAGGTTAACAGCCACGTGCTTGTCCTGCACTTGTTTTCCAGCCTTCTCTTGGAATCCCAATAAAAGTCATCACATTTTTGTCTGCGCTCAGTATCCTGTGTTTGGACACGGCAAGGGGAGAGGACCCGCTGAGATCTCTTTCACTAACAGATGGGAACTTGTGGGTCCATTAGGCTGAGAAGCACGCTTCAGCAGGTTCAGTCAGGAACGCAGCAGAATCTATTGATTCTCCGGTGAAAAGAAAATTACAATCCAGACATCTAGTTTACAATTCTTAGGAGCCCGCCGGAGAAGTCATCCTGTTTGTGTGCTACCGCCTTGTTGAGAACTTTTTTCCTCATTGGCAGCTGTGTGGCTTGAGAACGGAAAGATGATGGATTTGTTGCACAGTCGCCACCTGTGCTTCCACAAATAAGACGTCGTTGATCTGCTTCATATTAAAACGCCATCCATTAAAAAGAGACTAAATTAAGTTCTGCGATATTTTTTTCCTTCCCCCACTTTGCCGTTGTTGATCCAGTTTGATTGTCTCACATCCTGTAGAGGACCCAAGCAGGCCTGAATAAACCTCATGCCGTGACTTCCCCACTTGTGCCGGCCATAGGCCCTTAATGGGGGGTAATGGGGCAGAAACTGAAAGTCTGTCTGGTAGGTAGAAGTAACTACAAGGCTGCTGCAGATGCAATCACAACACAGCTGCCTTGTAAAGGGCTTAGCATGAAATGAGACAAACTAGTTTCGTCAAAACAAGGTGAAGGTGTCGCGGTGGCCTTTAGACATTTTCATATGAACTAGTTCGTTTCATTTCATACTCAAAGCCACAGAGACCGCTGAAGCCATCAGTAGGCGGCTTCTAAAGACTTTCAAACAATCTCTTATTGAATGCTACTCTCGTGAAAAGTGATGGAAGTAGTTGTGTCAGAGCTTGAGAGTTGAAATCCTGCTTATATTCATGCACACCTTGCTGTTCGATGATGTACTAAAGTACTTAGATTGTCAATTTATGCAGGAGCTAACCTTTACAATATATAAGCAATGCTAGTGTCGTAAAACTTCAGCCACTCCAGTAGGTAAACGTCTGGATTAAACTCCCTTTCTGAAGTTAGCAGCAGTCCTCAGTGCTGGAAGACTCTGTCAGCATCAGATTTAGATATCAATAGGCATTCCATCTGAGAAGCTGGATAAATATATGCAAATAACAACTCCGTGCAAAGCTGATGGGCATTTGTGCGTCTGCAAACATAGAACCCATCAAAACCTCGAAGTAGACAAGCGAGAGTGCAGCAAGAAACCATGCCATCTGTCAGCTAACAATAAGAGGATGAAGCTACAGTGAGTGTGTGATCACCGAAACTGGATGACTGCAGAGTAGGAGAAGAGTCTTCTAGCACTTTGAAGTTTGTGTTGCAGTTTGCTGATGGCAGTGAAACCTGGAAACCGTTCTGCCTGATGCCACAGCGCATGCTGCCGCTGAAGGTAGTGTAAATCTCAAGTGCGTTACATGACATTGAAAATTGTCTCAATTTAAAGTCCCATCACTTAGAAACCGGCCTGCACAGTCCTCACCTGACACTGCTGTTGGAGGTAAACACCGTCCTGTTGAGTTCTTTCACAACACATAGTACGCTGACGTCACGACTGAAAACTCTCAAGAATGGGAGGACACACTACACTCTGCTTCCAGTCGGGCTGGATCGAGTGATTATACTTCAAATAGGGAAAAGGTCTTGGGCTGCGACAAGCAGACAAGAATGCAGATTGCGAAAGGTTTCATGTCTGGACAAGTTCAGGCTGTTCCAGGGGGCAAAAGGAAATCTGATCCAGAGTATCTTAGATTAACTTAATAAAGTGGATATTTATTGCACTGTAGGTATATGAGGGGACTGAGGAAAACACAGTATGTTGTGCATCGTTAACTCGGAGAAGTATTCAAAGTAATCGATAAATTCAAGTTCAGTGCAATACCTATTAATGCCAAATTATTTGCACTCAGCATTTTAAGTTGACTAGACTTAATTAATTTCTTTTGCATTCTTTATCATTCGTTTAAGTCGAATATTTAAGTTAAGAAAACTCCAAAATATGTGCATCCTAAAAACAATCTTTACATATTTTGTCAAGGCAGGCCAGTGATGAAATGATTTTCAAGTTGAGGGAATAAAAATACTGTAGGCTACAAATTCGGAAGAGCAACATTTGTTTGGTTTTAGCTTCATGATCTGATTTGGGACTTCTCGTCCTCACAGGTGTTTCCGTCCTGATTGCTAATTGTCAATTCAGTCACACAGCTTTACTCCGATGAAGGCGTTGTGACAAAACACATCAGAAATTCAATGAAAATCATCTTTTCATCCTCATTTTTTTCCAAACTTCTTCTGGAGAAAACAAACACTTGTCTAAATCAGACATACTCACACACATACAGTAGCCTAGAAAATCAGTTTTTGGAACGTTAGTGCCCCGGAGGGAAGAAAAAAAAAAAAAAAGTCTGAAAACTACCTCCATAGAGGGACATGTTTGAGAGTTGCGAATCAAGGACAGGCTGGGCAGCAATCTGAGCGAGGACAGCAGATTGTTTGAGAATCCTATCTGCTGTTGGAGCTCCTGCACGAGCTGCTGCTGCTGTGAGAGAGATAATAGTTTTGTCCCTCCTCCAGGCTCCCTGTCTGCTTCTGGTAAAGCAGACTGGCCCATTTTTATGAGACAGGAGGAAAAGTGGTGGGACTGACGAGAAGGAGGGATGGATGAAAAGATTGCAGGAGGAGGGGGTTGCACTGAGAATCTGGCCTCGGGCGCTGAACAATGTCATACAGACATGATTCATGTGCTGGCAGTTGAGCGGCAGTATTTCATGCCTTGTTTTGCGGCGGTGGTAGTCGAAGCGGTGGCTGTATCGACCTGTATGTTGCTCGTGTGCATGCATGTGTGCGTGTCTGCGGTTGCCAGACTTAGCGGTCTTGGATACTATAGGATGTAGCAATTATGAACCAACATGTCTGCCTCATCACAGCTCACCTCTTGGCCCGTCAGTCTCACGTCTTTGCGGTTGCACTTAAGTAGTTAAAATAATAAATAAGGGCCGGAGGGGAAATTGATTTACTGTGATTCAGTGTGGGAAAGGCGCACCAGAAATGACTCGCCGGAGTAATTAGCCAGACGTTTGATGAAGACAGACGATGATTAACCCAAATTTTTGCGGGCAAAATTAGCAACAGTGATTTGATTCGGTATTGATCGCATAAAAAAACGTCTCCCCTTTGTAGTTTCTGTCACGGGATTACAAGTTAGACACAAGTTGACTGGTGTGTCATCACCGAAGGCACCAGTCATCCCTACGCATCATCTCTATATTGCAATTTAATAGCATACAATCAGTTTGTCATTAACTTCGACTACAACTTTTACTTATTGGGTATGACTTACGCAAGTTTCCCTACAGCAGAGTTTTCACTCATGTTCTTCAGCACTGACGCAAGTTTGTATTGGGTGTGTGTAGCACTGCAGAGTGGCCAGCGTACAGCATACCTGTGGTGTTTCTTCTCACTGAAAAGTACAGGGTGGTGCAGCTGCTCCAAAACAGAGGTTAGAGCAGGCTGGAGTCCAAAAAAACTGAGGCTAACTCTTACTCTGGCATCAAGCTTTTGGATTTCTAGTACAGCATGTGGAAGTGCTTTTGGCTTGGAGGGGGGAAAAAAAAAAACGAAAGAAAGAGAAAGAAATGAAATGAACGGCGGCAAAGGCAGCCTCTGCACGAGGATAAAGGAGCCCGGGACAAAGCACATTACTCTTCATTTTTGTCACATCCAACTTGCCAGCAACCATACGGAGGAGAAACAACAAGCCGCAGAATTATGATGAATGCAGTCAAAAGGGGAGAGCGACTGCTAACTCGTAACAAGCTGCATGTATACCTTCCTTAAATTTACTTTCATTCGAGGGAGCGGAGCGTTTCGCGTTAGATTAAATTACCGCTGTTGCCAAATTAATTAAATTTCCTGTGAGACTTTCTAGGGCCGCTCTTATCAGTTTTGTGTCGGCAGAGACAGTATCAGCTCTGATGGCATGTCATATTTGATTTTCCACTTTTATACAAGTATTAAATAAGCTGCTGCTAAAAAATTAAAAAATCCTGACCTTCAAGGGAGCTTCCTGTTTCTCTTGGCTCCATCTCCTCCCCCCCGTGACAACACCCTGCACTATGACAGGCCTGAGCACAGCAGCGCTGAAGGGTTATCATCAAGTCCATCCACCAGTCTGAAGGCTAATATCAATGTCTCATGGGTGTGCAGATAACCATCATTTTCCTCCCTCTAAACCCTCCTGTTGGTCCCCAGAGTGGAGGCTCAGCTGTCTCCCGAAGCCTGTTTTTAGTTCACCCCCTTTTTGCTGTTGTCACAACATTTTCATTACATTGCAGCTTAAGCCCTTAATGACCCCCTTCTAAGACCAAACATGAGGTCAAACAGGGTGTTGCCTGGACAGAAAGCAGGAGAGGCTACACAGGGATCTGGTTCATAGTCAACCCTCCTTACGCCACTAACGAAATGAACTTGATAACAAATTCAGAGAAAATATGATCTCAACTTGCCATATTTTAATTTTATACACTTGGATTTTTTGTTGTTGTTGTTGCAAATGAGAGGCTCGCTCCTCCTGACACTTTGCATGGTCTCCGATGCTGTTCCACTTTACAGTTCTGTAAAACGATGGATAAGAACGAGCACCAAATACAGTAAAATCCCACATTCGGTGACTCTGTAGACCCTTCAGGTTCCTCTTACACTCACTCACACATGCTCCCAATTCAAAGTTGATGCTGAGACAAAGAAAAGGTCACAAGCTTCATGCAAATTAATGTAATTTAGCTTATTTGAGGCAAATAAACACAAGTTGACACACTTCAGTGGTGATATTTGTGTAAATCATGTGAAACTGAACACACCTGTGGTGATATTTGTGTAAATCATGTGAAACTGAACACACCTCTCGCATCCCAGTAACTCATTCAATTCATAACCTTTTTTTCTAATCCATAACATAACTTCAGTTCTTCCTTTGGTTTAGTATCAGATTGGAAATGGCTCCATTTTGGAAAAACTTTGTAAGAACAATATGTAAGTGCTGCCTGAGAAGATGAGTTCAAGGGAAAAACGTCGCGCCGCCAAAAGTTTCGAGCATGTTTGTGAGATTTGAGATTGAGGCTTGATTGTGGCTTCTGGCGCTTAAATGTTCTGAATTGGATTATTTTTTATGTGGAAAGCTGTGGTGAATAGCATGCATTCTTTCAGTTTTAACATTTTCTGGGGAAATTTAATATCTTTGAAATATTAAGAGGAATGGATCGAATGTTTATTTGTAAAGAGATGAAGAGCTTGTTTAGTAGGGAGCGACATGATAACTATGTGAATTCAGAGTAGCCTTCAAGCAAAAAGTGGAAAATTCTATGGTTTCAACTTTTATTAATCCACAGTGATGATAAACACTATTGAACGAGGATGTTTTGCTGCCTTTAACATCATGATAAATGTGATGGACAGGGATGACCGGGGCATTTATTCTGAATCACCCACCCCAGAATTACGAGGCTTGATAATTATCCATATAAACTCGAGACATAACCGCTCATGTTGCTTCTGCTGTCTTGTTGTCTGTGGCGGGGGGAAAGGCATTCGGGTTGCCGCTGTCTAACTCGGTCTCTAATAGTGTCAATTTATTCCTTACGTCTGGTCTATAGGGCTGCCGGCTGCACCGCTGCCAGCTTTGCGGTGCTGAGTTCAGCAAGAGAGACAAGCTAGCTAAGCTCGGAGAGTTGGGTGTGATTTTTGTATGTGTTTGCTTGGTTTTCCACTGAAGTCCAAATGACATGATTGATGGCTGTTAAGGCCTCAGCGTAGTGCCGACGCTCGTTTCACAGCCCACAGGCCTCTGAGTCTGATTAACTTGTTTACGCAGACAAAGATCGGGAATGGGGTGTAGGCGGATGTAGAGACTCGGAGTTTGGACGGAAGATGAACAGAAAGTGTCTTTATTAGGGTGGATTCCAAGCTTCACTCCTCCCTTTGGAGAAACAAAATACACTTTGGAAAGGAAAAGCAGGAAAATCACGTTTGGCTCTTCTTTTGATCGACAAACAGGGAGCGTCTAGGATTTTTAAAAACGTATTCCCATGACAAATCTGCAAAATAAAGCAAACAATAAAAGAGAAAGTCGTACAAAAGCATGTTGCGGTCCAAACATCAAGCCCTGACGATGACATTCAGCTTTACTTGTTAGGTGTTTGTGTGATATCTTTGGCAGAAAACCGATGCTCCCTATACCGAGAGTTGTCTTGTGGTCTGGGGTTTGCATTTGAGATAAACCAAAGTCTGCATCACAGCCCACAAAATCGACTTCACTGCTGCCAATCACATTTTTCCAGTCAGTGTGACGTAGCTTCTTCTTCTCGTGTCTTCTATAGGGATTAATAGCCCCAGTGAGAAACCAAGCAAAGCAAAGTTTCTCACCATTTGCAAACCAAAGTAAACTTATTAAAACGGGACTTAGCGGTGGACCCTATTAGGCATACGGTAACTGCAACACGGAGGGGAATATAAGCTCCCGTTACAGAAGACATCGAGTAAGTATCCCTGTCTTTTCTATGACCGAATCCCTCAGAATTATAGCACGCTGTGGTGTCATTACAGCAGTCATTTTAAACAGCTTCCAAACAGCTTCAAAAGCACTTGCAATGTTATTTATAGAGACCTTCGCGGTGAACTTGCATCTCGACGAGATTTTAAAACAGCAGAGTTCCAGTATTTCCTTTACAGCACTCCAGATATATCTCCTTGGAGATTTATCGTAATGCCCTTGAGCATTTCCTAATGGAGATAAGAACTCTGCACTGGCATAAGAAGATAAGAAATACCTCAGGGCACCTGCTCCCGAAGAGAAAAAAAGAACCTCCCCTGTGTGTAGGTTTCTGAATAGCCCTTCCTACCTGTTAACATTACACTCCATTCTCCCGTCCTGAGCCACAATTAGCTCACCTTTCAGTATAAAAGTCCTTCTTGGCCTGCTGGCCGAGGCAGCAGATGTTACGTTGGCCTGTTCACGCAGACATGCTTGATCCAAGATGATTGGCCGTAATTATAGGCTGTAAGCTGATAGTGGGGGGAATAAGCAGCCCATTGAGATGTCAGTCCTGCCAGTGTTTATGAATGCATTCAGGCACTGTCACGAGTACAGCCTCAACAGTACGACGGTTGATAGAGTGAGGGGAGGTAGCTGTGATTTCAATAGGAACACCTGGACAAGTGGACCGGGTTAAACAGTGAAAGGTTTGTAAGTGTGTGTGTGTTGGAGGGGGACAATGTTACAGCTGGTGTCTGTTGGGAAACATTTTGAACATTTACTTCTCAGCCAACATGTCAAAGGATTTAATTTGTTTTTGTTTCTGAGAGTTTAATGAGAACATTGATTAAAGTCCCTGTGTTTGTACACTAATTGTGAAGCTACAGCATAGAGAGATAAAGGTTTTTTTTTTGCTTTCTTGTGAGAGTAAGCTGACAAGATCGATGCCGCTCTCATCTGTCCATTAAATTAAGCCTCAACTAGGAGATGTTTAGCTTACCTGAGCATAAAGACAAGAAATAAGGCGACCAGCACATCTAAAGCTCACTAATTAACATATCTAACAACTTGCACTTCACTTTTTTGCATGACTGAAACATATTAGATATTGCATATTGAGTATCTAACTTTAGAAGCACTGGTAGTGGATCTTTTTCTGCCAGCCTAGTTGTTTCCCCCCTATGTCGATCTTGTTCTCAGCAGGAAAGCAAATGAGCGTAAGTATCAAACTATTCCTTTAACCCTAGAACACAATTCTTGTGATTTTCATTGTGTTGCTGCTGTCTGAGTTGCATGGGTCCTTGGGTAGCTTCAGGCTGCTCATTGATGTCATTAATGGTTTGTTTCCCTCCTCCCATCTATGGTTTTTTCAAGAGGCATGTTATTGATAGAGAGTGCCATTTTTTGTCCATCTCTCCCACAGTTGTCAGTGATGCTGGATAACTGTGCCTTCACCAG
>NC_040026.1:20863547-20957644 GCF_000972845.2 Larimichthys crocea
CAATGGGAGGCCGACGGCGGGGCGAGGGCGGCCGGCTGCACCGCTGCCAGCGGGTGCGGGCAGTCAGCAAGAGAGACAAGCAGCAAGCTCGGAGAGTTGGGTGTGAGTATGTGTATGTGGCTGCCACGGAAGCCAAATGACAGATGATGGCTGAAGGCCCAGCGAGTGTGCCGACGCGTTCACAGCCCACAGGCCCGAGTCGATAACTTGCGCAGACAAAGCGGGAAGGGGGTGGGCGGATGTAGAGACTCGGAGTTTGGACGAAGATGAACAGAAAGTGTCTTTATTAGGGTGGATTCCAAGCTCACTCCTCCCTTTGGAGAAACAAAATACACTTGGAAAGGAAAAGCGGAAAATCACGTTGGCTCTTCTTTGATCGACAAACGGGAGCGTCTAGGATTTTTAAAAACGTATCCCATGACAATCTGCAAAATAAAGCAAACAATAAAGAAGAAAGTCGTACAAAAGCATGTTGCGGTCCAAACACAGCCCTGACGATGACATTCAGCTTTACTTGTTAGGTGTTTGTGTGATATCTTTGGCAGAAACCGATGCTCCCTATACGAGAGTGTCTTGTGGTCTGGGGTTTGCATTTGAGATAAACCAAAGTCTGCATCACAGCCCACAAAATCGACTTCACTGCTGCCAATCACATTTTCCAGTCAGTGTGACGTAGCTTCTTTTTCTCGTGCTTCTATAGGGATTAATAGCCCCAGTGAAAAAACCAAGCAAAGCAAGTTTCTCACCATTTGCAAACCAAAGTAAACTTATTAAAACGGGACTTAGCGGTGGACCCTATTAGGCATACGGTAACTGCAACACAGAGGGGAATATAAGCTCCCGCTACAGAAGACACGAGTAAGTACCCTGTCTTTTCTATGACCGAATCCCTCAGAATTATAGCACGCGGTGGTGTCATTACAGCAGTCATTTTTAAACAGCTCCCAAACAGCTTCAAAAGCACTTGCAATGTTATTTATAGAGATCTTGCGGTGAACTGCATCTCGACGAGATTTTAAAACAGCAGAGTTCCAGTATTTCCTTTACAGCACTCCAGATATATCTCCTTGGAGATTTATCGTAATGCCCTTGAGCATTCCTAATGAGAGAAGAACTCTGCACTGGCATAAGAGATAAGAAATACCAGGGCACCTGCTCCCGAAGAGAAAAAAACCTCCCCTGTGTGTAGGTTCTGAATAGCCCTTCCTACCTGTTAACATTACACTCCATTCTCCCGTCCTGAGCCACAATTAGCTCACCTTTCAGTATAAAAGTCCTTCTTGGCCTGCTGGCCGAGGCAGCAGATGTTACGTGGGCCTGTTCACGCAGACATGCTTGATCCGATGATTGGCCGTAATTATAGGCTGTAAGCTGATAGTGGGGGGAATAAGCAGCCCATTGATGGTCAGTCCTGCCAGTGTTTATGAATGCATTCAGGCACTGTCACGAGTACAGCTCAACAGTACGACGGTTGATAGAGTGAGGGGAGGTAGCTGTGATTTCAATAGGAACACCTGGACAAGTGGACCGGGTTAAACAGTGAAAGGTTTGTAAGTGTGTGTGTGTTGGAGGGGGACAATGTTACAGCTGGTGTCTGTTGGGAAACATTTGAACATTTACTTCTCAGCCAACATGTCAAAGGATTTAATGTTTTTGTTTCTGAGAGTTTAATGAGAACATTGATTAAAGTCCCTGTTGGTACACTCATTGTGAAGCTACAGCATAGAGAGATAAAGGTTTTTTTTGGCTTTCTTGTGAGAGTAAGCTGACAAGATCGATGCCGCTCTCATCTGTCCGTTGAATTAAGCCTCAACTAGGAGATGTTTAGTTTACCTCAGGATAAAGACACGAAATAAGGCGACCAGCACATCTAAAGCTCACTAATTAACATATCTAACAACTTGCACTTCACTTTTTTGCATGACTGAAACATATTAGATATTGCATATTGAGTATCTAACTTTAGAAGAACTGGTAGTGGATCTTTTTCTGCCAGCCTAGTTGTTTCCCCCCTATGTCGATCTTGTTCTCAGCAGGAAAGCAAATGAGCGTAAGTATCAAACTATTCCTTTAACCCTAGAACACAATTCTTGTGATTTTCATTGTGTTGCTGCTGTCTGAGTTGCATGGGTCCTTGGGTAGCTTCAGGCTGCTCATTGATGTCATTAATGGTTTGTTTCCCTCCTCCCATCTATGGTTTTTTCAAGAGGCATGTTAGTGATAGAGAGTGCCATTTTTTGTCCATCTCTCCCACAGTTGTCAGTGATGCTGGATAACTGTGCCTTCACCAGGCAAGGCTCACATGTCCCAGGAATGGGTGGACCAAAGAACAAGTTCCCAGCTCCATTATTATTTTTGTTAGGAAAATTCTCGTTAAGGATTACCTGATTTTTCAATTATTTAATTTAAAGGGTCCCCCATTGTACCTTTTTTTATTTTATATGATATTGTATATTGGGAAATTAAAGAGTACTACAATTTGGGATACAATGTTGTACTTTTACATCAGGTAAAATATACCCAACGTTAGTGATGGTTACTAATTTTAACGTTAGTGTTCTAGGGTTAAAGGACCAGCTAGCAGTATAGTTGCTGATTGCAACCACCTGGCATCACCCTCTCCTACCCAGTGACATGATGGACTCTGTGGAAGAGGATTCATGGCATCTAAAAAGCTCATTCTAATATTTTTTCACATTATATTTAATTACTGCTATAGTCTGTGAATATAGCCTCCTAAATCTTACACACTGGACCTTTAACTGCTTGTCTAATGATCCCTATTGTGGAAGTTTAACTTGAATAAAGTGTTTCTTAAACCGTTATGTATGGTGTGTCCCCACATGAGCAGAAATGTAATTTATTTTAATGAGCTTTGGTCCCAGTGGGGAGAGGAAAAAAAAAAAAGAAACTTTAAAAACCTGCTGCAGGGGGGCCATCAGCTATTTGTCATCGGCTCACTGAATGAATCACAGGCTTGTTGCGTCGTCCCTTTAGACCCAAACAAAACAAATTTAAGCAAATGACTTGAACAACTTTGTCAGCGTGGAAGGAAAGGAGAGAAACTAGGGAGTGAGACGAGGGAGAGGAATGTAGAAGAAGAAGAAGAGGAGAAAATCAGCGAGGGCTGCATGTAGGGAGGCACCTAATTGTCTACTACAGCATGTAATGACAAGCTTACTTCACATCAATCTCTCATTATTAAGAGCTATTTCGGGCTCGATGCAGGAGGCAAACAGATTCATCTTCAGGAGGGAGACACTGGTCTGTCCACTAACTAAACAGAAAGAAACAAGAAGGCAGTGATGCCTTCTCCTAAAAAAGTGCAAAACACACTGTACTCAGATTAAATTATACTCATTAAAATGTGCAAATTTGCAATCCTCCATCCTCTAATCACATGCACGTGTGCGTTTTTATTCATATTTCATGACTAAATGTCAATCTCACTACCTTTGTTTTAACATCTTCTTCTCTAGTCCACACTATCAAGTCGACTTCTGAAGTATTTCAGCTGCATGTCATGGTATTTTACCTTTGAGAACACTGCCCCCTATCTTTGAAAACTCATAGCAGCAACAACGAGCCTCAAGAACAAGAACTCTGCCGGTCCAGAGCAAACATGATAGATGACAGAGGAGAGAGGAAGCTTAAGTGAAACTTTTAATTAAAAACTATTGCTTCATTTTGTATGTATTGCATACTGCAACCCGGGCCCATTCATCAGCCATTAGTGTGAATCAGTGAAACATTGAAAATGCCGTGAATGGTTGAGAATGAGCGAGCCGGGCTCGGTGCCAAGGCAGGTCGGACGTGGAGATGAGGAGGAGAGAGGATCAAGAGTGGGTAAATACAGAGAGGAGGGGGGGGGAGACGTCTGTGAGGATTTCACTCATCTTCATCCTCCTAATAACCCTACTGGATAAAATATGCTTTGAGTGGAGATGATTACCTCCTTATCACTGTTCTCTATATTTATCCCACACACACACATACACTCTTTTCCACTCTGCAGCTTGTAGCTTCTTTCTTTCTTCCTTCCTCCTCTCTATCTTTCTCTGTACTCAGGAAAATAAGCCTCAGTCTCGGCGATGCTGTTCAGGACTCAAAAGTCCTGAAGAGATTAGCACTTTGAACTTGTGTGTGGCTTTATTCAAACTTGAACACTTTCTTAACTCTTAAAAGGTAAAAGTACATCAGATGATTAAAAAAAAAAAAAAAGAGGAAGAAACTTTTGTGTAAGCTACGAAAGTGACGTTTAGAAATTAAAATTATATAATTATTTATAATAAATTAATAATCCAGCCCTGGATGGTCTTCTACATTCAATAAGTAGTGTTAGATAATCAAATACTGCTCAACCTAATATAGATGTTTAGGCCGAAATGTACTTAAAACCAGCAAACAATCAAACAAACTGTGATATTCCCAAGCAACTTGGAGAATAATTTACTTTAAATCTTTAATTCTTAGAAAGTGACAAAGTACCTCTCAGAATCAGAAATACTTTGATATATAAGTTAAATAATGTGCAACAACTGCAAAAAGTGACTGACTGATTGTGTCAGATTACAAGTACTTTACAGGTACTTTATTCAAGTACTTCAATGAAGTACAGTTTTGAGGTTCTTGCACTTAACTTGACTATTTCTTGTTATTAGAGGCAAATATTGCACTTTTTGCTGCAATATTTCTGTGACAGATGGAGGTACAAGTTATTTTTCAGACATTTGATGAGCTGTTGTGTTGTATGACAAAAGTTTTCAGACATTTGATGAGCTGTTGTGTTGTATGACAAAAGAAAGTTGTGGTTTTCTGGTCATTTTTAAGACGCCTCAGACATTTAAACTCTAATCTGTTTAAATTTCAAAAGTACTTTTACAAGAGGGGGGGAAGTACTTTTACTTTTAATTCTGCAATAACATTTAATTAAGATTATTTCTGTACGTTCCCCTTGTAATGGAGTATTTCTACACTCTTTTGTTGCTACTTCTACTCAACTAAAAGACACGCATCGCTGCTAATGTTGTTCTTGAGCTTCGCACAACCCTAAAGTGCTCTGCGACCGAGCAGCACTACGGTGGCCTGAGATCTCTTATTGTATGTGCAGATCGTCGGGCAGAGACTGTTTTCCCAGCTGTCTCAGGCACGCCAGGCATGAGAGAATGACGGAGGAGTGACGGATCCGTATCCCTGAGGATTAGCATGCAGAAGACATCCTGGTGTTGAGCAGGAGCGGATTTAAAAGCACTTTGCTGATAATAATGCAACTCTGAAGTTTGGCAGACTGGGGAGGAGGACTCGCAGGACGAGACCCTTTGGGAAGGAAGAAAAAAAAAGAGTGCACATGCTGGAGAAAAGAAAACACAACCTCATCCCTTCACTCTTTGAACTGAGAACCACCTGCTCGCTCTTAAAACAACTTGTCTGGCTTTTTATTATTTTGCTGCTCACCACTATAACACATGCTCACATGGAGAAATGTTTCATGTGTTGCTCAGAGGAATTCTCTGGATGTTTTTTTTCTTTCTTTTCTTTGTTTCATGCGGTCGTATTCCCCGTGTTGACGCTCTACATTAAAGGATTTCATTTTGTTATGACATGTGAAATGTCCCATCATAAAGTCTGCGAGGAGATGAGATGTTCTTGGACGAGTGCATTTTATTTTGATTGGTACTTTGGGAAGCGAGTGATGGGAAATCTTGCAGTAATTGCTACTACTGAGTGTACTTAAGTGTGGATTTAAGGGAGAATTGCCTCTGCATGAAGAGAAAAATTTGATCTTTCTGTTACTGTCAGGTACAATTTACAAAGCAGAGAATGATTTTATAGTTTTTTTCAAATTAAAGTAAGTTATTAAAGTATCAAACTTATAAATAAATCCCATATTCATGACTTTCAAGGAACTCTATCCCTAAAAAAGAAAAGTTGAGCGATGCCTCGTGAAGTTTGTTTTCAAAGCTCTCTGTTGTGGGTGTCTAGACATCTCAATCAGCAATGATATGGAGGCTGTCAGTAAGAGATATGTTCATCCATTGCATTCATCTCAGCAGGCATCAAAAGCCCCCGACAGCAGCCTCCGTCACACCACAGGTGGAGGATACGCTGTGAAATGGCACCATTGTCATCTCTCCGTACCATCTGCCTCACTTTCTCCAGTCCTCCCCTCCTCCTCCTCCTCCTCCTCCTTCTCCTTCCACTGCCACTTGTTGTCATCACAGAGCAGCCACAATGGGCTGTCACCTTGTAATGAACCCTGAGGGTGCAAGGCACTGATTTAAAGTCCCATTACCGTCACAATACAGAGGGACTGTAGGAATGATGACTGAGGTGCGGCGGTTTGCTGGCAACCCGAGCACAGATGGTGCTTTTTTCACACAGTAAATGTGACTGGGGTAAACTGTGTGGAGACTGTTGGACAATGAAGGTGAAAGTGTGCGCCGCAACAGATTGGTGTTCTCGCTTTATTTGGCTCCTTCTGGTCAGTAAACTTCGCCGTTCTTCATCTGTTTTGATGAGTTATTTTCCGGAAAAACAAAACAAAAACAACAAAAAAGCTGCAATATTTTGCACCAATGAAGCGGAAAATGAAAACAGGGCATTAGAATTAATACATCACGGAGCGTTTATGAAATATACAGGTGTGTCATCAGCATGCACAGAGCCTTTGTTGTCGGGGGAAAAAAAAAGAACACGACTTCTGTTCTTGCTGATTGTGTTGACTCTTGTTCCCCCAAGCTGCCCCGAGTCTTCGCTCTCTCCATGTGAGCCGTGTTTGAAAAGGCAGCGAGCAGCATGAGGCCGGAGCGACTGTGTCCGCTCATGTCACATGGCTCTTTTCATCTCTCCATGCTGCCATTATGGCGGGTCAGGGGGTGAAGGGCACCACAGTGGCAAAGCATGCTGGGATACATGGACTGTGAGTCACTCTCCCGCCGGCGCTCGCAGCCCTTGTGGGGTTTTGACGGTACTTGTTGCTAGGGTACGCTGGCAGCTGCTTCAGCGCCGCATGGAAACCAACCTATGGGGCATTAGTTCTGGTCAGACCCCTGTAGGATGTTTTCCAGCACCTGCATTTTAATTCTTCATCTGTATTCAAATGGAAGAACAACATTTATCTTTTAAACTCAAACTGAAATTAAGATTTATAATCTGATTTTCCTTGTTTGTCTTGACTTGAGTTATGCATTTGGTTAAAATTTGAATTTTCTCCAGTGATAATACACCTTATATTACCACATGTTGCTCATTGTTCATAATATTCCTTCAGTTTCAACAAGCTGTAAGTTATTAGCTGTACATTTTAAATCAGGACATTTGCTATCACTGCTTCTGGACCCACAAAAGAAAGACAGCTGACCTAACAGTGAGTGTGCAGAACCTGCAATGACTCAGCAAGAAATAAAATGCACTAAAAGTAGTGTCAGTGGCAATCACTGTTGCCCCAGTATGGCAATCTTTAAAGTGGCACCATGCCTCGCATAATTAACACTATCGACTACAACATTTACTGAGAGTACATAAGTACTAATTTGAAGTACTCCACTATAATTCAGAGGGAAATATTACTGGACTACTATTAACTCCTTTATATTTGTCTGATATCTTATTTTGCATATTCAGATAAATACAATAAACAATTAATTATGGTGTATTATTTATGGATAAAAATTCACAAGCTTTGTTGAATATACGTTTCTACATCAGTCACAGTTTTTTCTGGATAACAGATCTTAAACTCTGGTGGACCAAAGCGGATTCAATAAAATCATTTTAAAATATTTTTGTCATATTATTGTTTTCTTTAGTAAGTAAGCCCTAACATACTGCACCACTGTGTCAGGGTTTATTTCACAAAATGACTGCCTCACTTCTACATAATGCGTATTTTTCCTTTTTGATACATTTCATTGTTAATAATTACCCTGTATTGGTGATAAACATTAGCGATCTTGAGTAAAGTGCTTCCACTTTCTTAGTGGAATAAATCTTAACAGCATGACAGGGCCACCAAAGGGTAAATTGTTGAGAATAATGGTTAATAGCTACTTGGACTTGTTGTAAAGAGGAAAAAACATCTTGTCTGTACAGCTAGGACAACATGGAAGTAAACAGAGTGTCTCCTAGCAATGCCAGCTCTCGGTTGTCAATCGATATAATGAGAAACACCCACCGAGAGGCTCCAGATTTAGACCGTGTTTCCAGAAATATGTCCAAAAGTGTTTCTGAAAAACTGAAAAAACTTTACACAATAGCCGCACTATCAGCCTAGTTTATATTTCCTCACGCAAAATATGAGTTTGACTGGAACTTCTCTCCGTGATGGACGTACACTACGTGTGGATTTTCAAACAAAAACAGCCGAGGATTACAGATGTTGAGCTTGTCACATCACTCATGATGAAAAAAAACCCATTTGGATCAAACGCAATCTCATGTCTCATTCCTGCTCGGCTTTCCCAAGAATCAGTGAAATGCCTTGTGGGAATGGCGCGGGAATGATGGGAAAGGTGTTGCGTTACACATGCAGAAAAGTCAGTTTGAAGCGGAGTGTCAAGACGGATTTGTTCGTGAGGCTGATGGTTTACATATAGCAGGTTGATTAGTATATCCATATCGTCAGGGCTGACAGTTTCCTTTACCATTCTGGGTTTCTACAAGGTTTCCCTGCCTCCTCTGGTGAAATTAGCCACGTCTTCTGCTTATAAATCCTGTTAACCTGCCAACATTTCACCATTCGCTCCAACAATGTTCCCTCTCTGTTCGAAGCCCCCCGTCTTAATCCTCCGTGGCTAGACATGGCAATCCACAACACAGTGCTATTAAATCGATCAGACACATCTCGGGCACTTTGCCCCGCCAGCAGAGACAGAAATGTAGATGGAATGAAATCAAATGGCAACTAAACAACAAGAGTTGTTTTTGTCAAAAAATATAAAAGTATATCTCTCCCATCATGCTCCGCGTTTGAGCCAGAAGATCGAACCAAAAAGTGTCAGTCTGAGACTGTTTTTGGCCATCGGCTTGACCTTTATGGAGACAAAGTGATAATCTCTGGACAACAGTATTACGTGCTGAGTTCACACTGTGAGCGAGGCCATGAAAAAGAATGGTGCATCCTCTACAACACTAGCCAGCTCATCAGGCATGCGATCCCAGCTGGCATGGAGGCAATATGAAACACATAAACCCTTCTGATATTAATGACTCTGTCGAGCTGAAAGCCTCTGATGCTATTCGGAGATAGGCGCTAAATGTCCCCGAGTACTGAGAACACAACATTATATGCATTCATATAAATATCCTCTCATCTCAGCACAAGACTGCCTGTCCTTGAGTTCCCATGAAAATAATAAAGAGGTGGGCCTCTTGTAACTCAATACCCAGATATTGCCTGCAGTGGTGGCGCCGAGAGATGAAATGAAATCAGAACAAGGTGATGACAATGATGCCACTTGTGGTCGAGTTGGAGACTTAAGGATCCATTCCCATCATATTTCAACCCCCCCGCCTGCGATCTCCAGCGTCCCTCTTTAGCTTCCCCTTGGCACTCCTTGACATTATAATGCTTGTAATAATAATAATCAACAAAGCAAGTTGCAAAGTGCTTTAAATAAGGCAATCATGACATGATCATAAAAGCAAATGGCAAAACTTGGAGGTAAATAAAGGATAGGCTAAAATAAAAAACAGTAAATACAAGTTGAAAATGCTTTTTCTTTATCTTCAAGACCTAAATTAGCAAAGATGTATCTGGAACAGTCAGTCCAACGTGATGTTTTATGGATTTTGCTCAAGTTTTGCAGATTTTGTTGTCTTTAAGTAACTTTTCTCAGCAATTACAATATATTTTAGCATCACAACTGAACCGAAAATTTGATTTTGGTCGCCAGAAAGGGAATCTCAAGCTGCTAAACGCTTCTGATTGGATCAGTGATACTTGGGATTCATCGTACAGAGTTAAGGATTTTAAAGATTTAGTCATTCACAGATATAAAAAAAATATATGTTTTAAGATTAAATTCAAAAGAGACTGACTGAGCTCTGAAACAAACAGCAGGCTCTTATGGAGATCATTTTGTATTCACCAAGTTTCTATCTGCCACATACCCCATCCGAGTTTTCCTTTCGCAAAGCATGGGAAATCAGAGGAATTCAACCGTTTCTCTGCGGGTTTGACAAGAGCACCAGTGCCATGTGGAAAAACCGGTGGTGGAAGACAGAGGCTTAGACGTTGGTCGGACGTCCCCAGCAGCCAGACCTCTAATCAGTTCTTGAGACGAGCCAAGAGGCTGTCATCTCTGGGGGGTCCCAAACGTCCTTTAACGCCCAGATCTGTCACGCACCTGCCACTGTCTTTTATAGGGGCTGAGAGGCTGCTCGTACACTGGATCCGTGCCGGCCGATGAGACCAGTTATCAGCCCCTCCTGCAGCACTTCAATAACAACGTCAGTGTCAGGTTCCCCTTCAGCAGCACACACTACACATGGATGGGGGGCAATCAAAGGCCACTCTTTAACATTAGGGGAGAATGGCCTGAATTTAACCCTCGCCTGTCTTTCTCTCAAGAGCCTTGAACAGACTGGAAACTCGCAGCGGGCCAGTGTCCAATTTCTCTGCTAGTTTACCCTCTGAACTGTGAGGACGGATGGAAGGGTAGCTTAACCTCTTATCGAGACCTCCAGGGACGGATACCAGGGGAGCTGGATGGGCCCAAGAGGTCTTTGATTTCATTACATGCCTGTTTGGAGTTGGTCTTTGCTGTTTGAGGGAAATTCCCACACCGGAAACAACGGGGACGACGAGACAACAAAGGAACAGTATTATTATTTATTTCAGACAGACTGTTAATTAATTTGCAGAATCTCGAGCGGACTCATTATAGTGGATAGACCGACAAACGTGTTCTTTATTTACATTAAATTAAAAGTTTTAAACTGTTTGTTAACGGGCCAATTCACGCAAATGATAAAAAATAAAGTTTCGTACTTATAGCGGTGTAATCGTGCAGATAGTTTTGGTTTTATCCACCCGGGATTTGAGATTTTTGGTGGGGATTTTCTAAAGTAAAGGTGAGTGAAAGTTTGTTGTTGTTAAAAATTCAGCACTGCGAGGTAAATATTTAAGTTTTGCCATTCTTTCTATACTTTTTGGTGATTATAAATATACTTCATGTTTGACAGTGGCACAGAAAGCTTGCAGAGTTTCGAATTTTGAGTTCAAATTATGTTAAAAAGTCTAAAATTGGCTGAAGTTTGGTTTCACTTTTCTACAAATATATTTGCTTTATTTGCAATTTTACGTTTCCTGCTTTTTTCTTGATAATTTACACTTAAAATGCTAAATTATGAGTCTTGTGTTCACGGAATATTAAGAAATTGTGTGTTTGATCTGTTTCGAATAAAGAAAAAGAAATATGAATTAAAGTTCTTCAAAGAAGAGTCAACAGCAACGTTTTACCCCCCAAAAAAACAGTGTGTCTCTGTTATGCTGAATAATCCACAGAAATATGCTGTCAGCAGTTTTTATACAGAATATTTCTCTGGACTAAAGTTGCCTCGATGTAAAGTGCTGACACGTTGGTCTGTGGATTATCACAGTGATTTTTTGGGAAGAGAGACGCTGCCGTCGGATTCTCTAATGTAATTTTTCATCGCTGTGAACACCGCTGACAAAATTCCATTAACATCCATTGTATTGGGGTGGTAGCATAAATCTCACAGGCAGATAGCTCAAAACCTGGCTGAATAAAGTCAAAAGCGGGATGTGAAAATATATTATCTTTTGTAATTTGGATAACCTGACCCTTTTTAAATTACTGCATGTGCTCTGAAGCGAACTGACTCTTTGCTGTTCATGTACGTTGGCCCTGATTAAACTTGTGCGCGATGCCAAATTTGCTCAAATGAGCCCAGATTGGGAGGAATGTCAAGGAAATCATTATCGCCTCCCGTTGCCCAGAGTGCGGTACCACGGTCGATCATCAGCGCTTCGCTCTGCCAATGTGTCCTGTTGCCCACCAAACACAACATTCTCCGTCGGTTTCGAGCCCGCAGCTCCTACGTCGCTGGGAGATGTATAGCTTTTCTTTCCGAATATCACTCATGTACCTGTTTTCTCAGCAAAATGGGAGATGAGAGGAGGAATTACCGTGAAATTATTTCGGGATGTTGTACTCGCTCACAAATCTTCATGCGCCAACATTTAAAGGCACAAGCCAATGGTAAATCACGGGTGACATACATAAATAAAATGGTAAACCCAAGGCTAGGTTCCTGTATTTGAATTGGACTGTTCTGCCCCCTCATGAGACCAAGACCTTAGAAGCAACACTGACAAATACCACCTCCGGTCTGCCGCAGATGCCATAGCAATCCAAACCAGGCGATGAATAAAAGAGTAGGTGTTGAGCCCTAATATCCCATGTCTAGGACTATTGCCATTCAGAGGAGACAGTGACAGCCAAGTCAAACAACAGAAATACACTCAGCATTAGCCACGATGTAATAGCCACAACTTGAAAACGAATTCTCCCCCCGTGCTCAAACAAATTATTCCAAGGTTTTGGTTTTTCAAAAAACAGATTACTTCTCGATTACTGTGACAATTTATGCTCACTTTAACCCAAAGAGCTGCTTTTGGCGTTCAAGAATGAAATGCCCACTCTGTCTCCAGTCACGTTATATGGATCAGTGCTAATTGAAAAGAAATTGATGTTCTCTTCGGGTTGTCTTCGACGACTTCTGCACAATCAGATAATTCATCTGTCCTCCCTGAGCCCTTAATCCACCCGAATTTCACCCGCTGACCGAGCCGCAGTCACACTCAATTCATGTTATTCTAGCATTCCTTTGCGCTAAAGGCAGCATGTTAGAAAAACATTTATTTTCTTCAATTCCTCTCGCACTCTGGCTTGATCCACCACATGGAGGGTGTGTGTGTGCAGGTGTCAGTGTTCTCACCCAACCCGCATTTGTCTCTGTGGACTGTCGTGTTACCGAGGAGGGAAAAAAAGAAAACCGACTGCACTTCTGTGTCTGCAGATTCACCGCTGTGCTTTCACTGTCGAACAGTAAGTGCGCAGGAAGCGGAGATATAATTCATAACTCATTTACAGCCTGTCTCATAAGATCAGGATGACTCAGAATTTATGACAAGCCATTATTCTTATTAGGCTTGTAAAAGAAGGCATTAGCCCACGCCAGGCATTAGTAAAATTCACTTTACCTAACAAGGGGCAGGCTGAGGTGAGAGAACTGTTACACTCCATCAGATCTCCACAAGGTGATGGCAGGAAGCCCGATTTTATAACTTGTATGAAGTGTTCTAAATTGATAAATGTGACAAATTGTATTAGCTCTATAGGGGAGTGGAAGGTAAAGAGCACAGTGGGGGTGGAAATTTCTTAGAAATAAGCATCCAGGCGTTAAAATCCGACTCTTTGTTACGCGCTATGGACAGCTGATTGCGTGCGAGGGAAAAGACAAGCAGCGACTCATCACTGCACGTCAAATTAAACTCAAGCCTCTTCCATCCATGAGATAATGGTGCAAGACAAAATAAAATAAACAAAGTGAAGGAGCTCCGATGCCTCATTCGAATGCCCCACGCGGATCCTGATTCTGCACGGCAGCTTTAGGAAATCCGGCTGTCCCAGGGTGTGTCAAATCCCACATGGAGGAACCCTGGAGGAGCGAAGAAGCCCAAGCCCGAGTTTCTTTTGATTTTCGCTTCATATGACACGGTTCTCACATGACCTGATAACTCTGCAGCCTCTGTCAGACAGCTGGGCCGAGCCCGGGCTATCTAGAGGAAGGAACAGGTGGGAGGAGGCCACCTCATTGGAAGAGGTTTGGAACCAGTAGCTATCTGTGGGGTGCACAATTGAGAGGAACTGTTCACATGTTGGCAGCACGGGGCAAATTTGAGAGGCTGCGGCCACAGGGCTGAGGAGCCAGTCGTTTGATTTACACTTGGGAGTAAAAGTCTGTACGGATGGAAACAACTCCAGACATTTTTAAGCTTAAAATTACAGGATTTGTCAACCTGGATCTTGTTCTCATATTTCTGCTCAGTATGACTGATGGTTATTATAACATTTTACTCACCACCTCTCTGCTGTAGAGATTTTAGAAATGTGTACTCTGGCAAGAATTACGTCAATCCGGGCAAAGTCATGCCGTTTTTTTATAACTTTCCACAAGAGACTTGGCTGCACTAATCAATATTTTTATATTCACAATGGGCCAAATGAGCATATGCAATATATGAGTGATAAACCCACAGGGAATTATCACCCAACTCTGCAGTTCCCTTCAGCTCTATGGAGTGGTTTAGCATCTTTCAGCGCATTGTTTTGGTTTTTTCGATCCGCTCCGCTCAGCAGCGGCAGCAACAGGTGATTTCAGTAAATGCTTTACAAAGAAACTTGTTGCAATAGTATTTCTTTTAACAAGTAAATATATATATATGCATAACACGTTCATTTTGCAATTCAAGTATTCAGTTATTTTAGTTACATTTTCAAACAGAAAGAGAAAATCCCTGCCGCGTTTGCAATGTATGTGTCGGTGCTCATGCGTAGCTCAGCTGGCGAGATGGCAGAGAGGGTTAGATTTTATGTTGTGGAAGTTGTGCAAACTGTCACCGTAACAGCTTAATACAGTATAGGTATGTCGGTGTTGTGTTGTCGATTGTTCCACAGCCCACAATTGGACAAAAAAAATGAATTAATGCAGATTTAAGTGCTACTAAAATGACATGAAAATACTAGTTCCCTGGAAATTGTTGCTGCTGTAATCTTTGTAGCTAAAACAGGATTTATCTTTATTTGCAGATATCAAAATAAATGGAATATAAAGCAAGCAATACCATGTATTGTACTCTGTCTAAAATAATTAACTGTAGGTGTATATTCAGATAAAAACATCTACATTCCTGACCTATTTGTGTGTCCGCATGTTTTTGAGTGGCACAAATTAAATGACAAGGTGCATACCATTACGTTTTTTATTGACTGCCACTATAGATTCTCCAGCTTTGGCTAATCGCTTTACAACTGCTGTCAAGTCTGAATTTCCAATATTTCCACAGCCGAGGTGGTGTAAAAGCACCATGACCGGTCGTCATAATGGACAGAAACATGAAGTAAATGATATCACACATTCCCATTAAAGCTAAATGTCCCTTAGGCTTGGTGAAGCATTCAGGCCAGAACCCTTAAGGGAAATGTTAACAACTGGATATTACATGAACAGAAGCAATTAATCAGTGTGTTTTGTGTCACACAGCTGTCTAACCTCCAGGCCAGAGTATTAAATTCACGATGACTGCACTCATCAAGTGCTTCTCTTCTACCGTAAGCGAATGTTGTCGGCTTATAGGCGCTGTTTTGTGAGAATTATTCTTTATTAAGTCCC
Organism: Larimichthys crocea; assembly: GCF_000972845.2. Taxonomy (NCBI): domain Eukaryota; kingdom Metazoa; phylum Chordata; class Actinopteri; family Sciaenidae; genus Larimichthys; species Larimichthys crocea. Next base: position 20,878,968 of record NC_040026.1, read on the forward strand.
CAGGGGTGCAAACACCATTAAGGAATATGAATTCCAATCGTCCTCTCGCCATCATCAAATCCACTAGGAACCAAATTAACATCTGCTGTTGTTTTACTTCAACCCGACATGAAAGTGTCATAAAAATTCAAAGCCCGCTTTAAGCACAACGGATGTAAATATTTTGCTCAGGAAAATGTAAAATTAAGGCAGAGTTGATGCTGCGACGTGATGTGTTTTCCCCACCGACGCTTTCTTATGGTTTTGCGGTGAGACATTATTCCATCATCTCCAGCAGGCACCAACCCTGGATCTCCTCATTGATCCCACACAAAACAAATGGCAATCTCCAACAGCGGGACACAATGCTTCATCCTGCCCAATCCATTAACCCCTATCAGAAAGCCCCCCACACGGAAGATGTCCCACTGATAGACAGAAAAACAGAAAGGAAAGAGAGAGAGCGAGAGGGTAGGGGTGGTGGAAAAAGGTGCAGAGGAAGAAGAGAGAGGGAAAACATAGACTGTATGTGAGGGAGGGGAAAGATAAGGAGGCGTGCAGAGAGAGATGATAAAAGAGGACGAGGGTAAAGAATGAAGCTGCCATAATGGTAAAAAAAAAAAAGTTCTGCTGCAGCGCTCGTCTAATCCTCAGACTGCACCACCCCCAGGAATAATCATTCATTTACAGTGTCAGTCCTTTTGCTTTTAAACACACAAAAGGTTCACAAAGGTCAGGAATGAATCATCAGTACGCCATAACATTAGATGCACGTGTCGTACATTTCTGCTCGTTTCATGCAGTCATTACATAGACTGTTTAACACATGGATGTAGTATCCATAAGGGCATGAAACGGGCCTTAGAATTTGACCCGAGCCCGACCCGGCCCGTTTTGATTGACAGCTTTGTAGAGCCCGAACCCGTTTGCAGCCAGACGTTATTCAAATGTGCGCACATGGCATCGGTTTCACCTCCTCGGCATCCATTTTTGCACCTGTCTCGCGCAGATCGAAACGCATCACATGATCGCTCATTTACCGCACAAGTCATAACTGCAAGCCCGAGCCGGATTCAAATGATAAAAATTATGCCCGAACCCGCCCGAACCCGTCAGGTCTCGTCGAGTCCCGACGGGTTCGGGCAAAGATTCCCAGCTCTAGTATTCGTGACGTCACCCACAGCTTTCTAAAGAGCTGCTGTGTGATGGCTCTCTACAGCTACTCGTGTCACCCATAGAGAAACTAAATATATTACTTTACCAAGCTCCATCAGTCTTCTTTAACCACCTCCAAATCCTCCACACAACATATTTAGAAGGAGAAAATCAAGACATTAAGGCTTAACAAGCAGGGAGCATTCATTCAGGGTTCACAGAGGCTCCAAGTCTGAACAAAACCAGGTGATTCCTGAACGTAGGTTAACCAGTGACTAACTTTAGAAACTCGGCTGAGAAAGATGCAACATGTACTTAAGACTAATTAAAAGTTTGAAGACACAGGGAGGCGTGTTTTTCATCATTGGAGGTCGCAGTAAGACAACAAGCTGACCTCAAAACTGTAGTGGTGAGGAAGCATTACTGGGAATAGTACCCTCTATGTAATCACTGAATCTGAAGATGAAGATTTATTTTATTCATCCCTCAAAGTATTCTATTTTTATTATACCAGCCCAGACAAACACAAAGAGATGTTGGAGTGACGGGCTATCATCAGACAAACTAAGGTTTCTATCATTACACAGCTCCAGATACTTTCAGTCATAGGAAATTAAATACAGTTAATATAATCGTGACGACTAAAAAATCCTGATTGTCCACCATGACCTGCACGTCTTGGGCACACGACAGCTCAGACCACAGTCTCGAGAAAAAAAAACAGCTGCCATGGCAAAACTGGGGTTATAATGAAGCTTTAAATTGGTCGGCGTGTTCCTGGCTTACGGGAAAACGGTAGCACCAGAAGCCACCACGTACGCCGGCAGGTTGGGGAGAAGTCAGTGGGTCTTCATTAAAGCCAAACCACAGAATGAGGGAGGAGGGGTGGGCTGCGTTGGCTTTGTCAGCCCTTCTTTGTAATTAGAACAGACCTCCTCCTCCCACTGTAATTAACAGCAATAGGATGTGTGCTGTAATTCAGCCTCCTGCTTTGTCATGCTGATATGTTTCTGGGCCCCGGTTGAAGCTGGGTGGGCCACGGCTCATACTGCTGCAGTGAGAAAATATGAATCTGTTCAACAGAATAACTCCTTTGTGAAACTAGAATATAAATTCCTATATAATCACGCCTTGAGCATTTGGTAGTATAGATTACAGCCTAGAAATTATAGTATAATTAAGCAGTTTATACATAGTATCAATGAAATACTTACTGGGTATTTGACTGGGACACATATTTAAGTACTTAAAAACTTAATTTAGAACTTAAATTTCAGGACACACACAAACACAAAATACTTTTTTAAAAACTGCTAAGTATACTTTATATATTGTCTTTAAATATTAAGTAGTTATTAGTTTTAAGATTATTGTTGTTGCTGGGGAACAGATGTAGCTCTTCATGAGTCAGCTGTTGTGAAAAGACACGTAGGGTGCTTTGACACGTGGGCAGTGGATTTCAAAAGCTATAATTGTAAAAATCTGTCGAGGAAGTGACCTTAAAATTCATCTGAATAAACCACGTATGATGTAAATAATTCGCTATGCGCATCAGTTTGGGTATTTTCTGTTAAAACTGCTGTTCATTAAGAAGTGTATGGCACTAATAAGCCCTGAATCATTACCGTACAAGATGTCTTCTTTTCTTTTAGCCATTATTTGTGACATGCAGTCGGTTTATAGTCTAATAATATTAATAATAATGCTTATAATTATTTATTTCCTCGTGAACTCTTTGTAACACTGACAGAACATTTAAAAAAATAACATTACAGTTTATTCGCTCTATTCAGCACTTGTATCCACCCCGTAAAGTATTTTATCGGTACCTCATATTACAAAATATCTGTACTGTAAGTTGCAGGCTGTTTCTCAGCTGTTACTTTTGAAGCGACTTGACAAATGTTTGACCCTGACATTGATTGAAAGCATCTGCTCTCTGTGTCTGAGTTGCTTATTGTTAAGAAAAAGAAAAAGAAAAAAAAGTCGTGGTCAGGTCTTTAGCGGGTCAGAGCGATCCGAGGTCAACTGATGTCACGATCCTGCGGTACCCTTGTTACTCCATCACAGGTCTGATGGTTAAATAGCTCCCAGCTGCACAGAGGTGGACGCTGCCTCGTTGGTTTGTAAGGAGTGGAGAAGGGTTGTGACATCGGCGTAAAGCTACAAGCTGCTTTTCAAATCTCTGAAGGGGTGTATCTATTTATTTTCCACCGATGAGTGTGAACAAATGTTCGTCATCAAATCTCTGCTGACAAGTCGAGACATACATGACTGCTGCAGACGTTCTCTGCATGCATCTCCTGTGATTGCCTAATCCCGTTAGAGACGACAACAAGGAGACACAGTCCCGGTGCGTTTGATGCCACCAGATATGGCAAGGACGTCTTTGTTAATACGAGGTGGGTGTGTTTTATGTACCCCGGCGGATCTTTACTCTCTGGCCGTCCTTAAGTGAGCTCAAAATTACAAAACCTGCCGCCGAAGAATTCGTCTCTGGCTTCACACACTCAATCTTGTCTCACTCCAAACAAGACTGTGATTGGATGATATTTTTAACCTGTTTGTCCAAAGGTCCTTGGCATATTGAGGAAAGAAAAAAAAAAAAGTGAGATGAGCGAGAAGAAAGATGAGCCGTCATCGAAACACATTTGTGTCAGGTGGTGTCCGATGTGTTGCAGTAATCTATGGGAGCACTTATGTCTGTGACATGAAGGGGCATTCATCACATTCCTCCTCAGTCTGTGGCAGGAGGACGCTGGCAGAAGAATTTCAATGCGACACTTGGACGATACATCACGGTGGACGTCCCTCCGCGGCACGTTCAACACATCCGCCTCGCATTTTGAGGACCCTCGGTGTTGGCATCGGGATGTGCCAACGACGCCCTCTCGAATGTTCCAGGATGTCAACAAAGATTGGGTCTAAACACATAAAAAAACTAAAAACTTTGGACATGAAGGTGTCCGTTATGCTCTGTTGGTTAACCCCAATAAAGAGCAAGCGCAGGTCAAAGACTGTAAACATCTGTGTTGAAATGCCTGCGTCTAGACAACATAGAATAGTAAAGCGGTGGCTGAGGGCCAGGTAAACATTAACTGCAGCTCCAACACACAACCTATTTTTGTTCAAGCCAAAGACTGGAAAAGCACTTATCTCTGTAAATGGCACAATATCATTTTCCACCGTCCTGGGAGTTTTTATTGCAGCTCAGAGACTCTTGGGTGCTAATTAAAATGGAGTTTTGTCCCTTCAACTCCCTTTTTTGCCTCCTATAAACCAGAATCTCTGCTCTCTTTGTCTTCTTGTATGGCGGCTGTGTTTTCTCAATAACGCTGTCAATAGCTGTCAATTCTCTGTTAGTAAGACGTGATATATAGTCCGTGGAGATGTTTGTGTTCTCATGCTATGTGAGTGCAGATAGGGCGTCAAAGACAGGCTCTTGAGTGATACGACCAGCTCCTACAATGAAGGGATTCATTCTGACCTCCTTTTTTTTCCCAATAGCAAGTAATTAGTTGCAGAATCATCAAGGGGTTAATCCGAATTGCAGCTGTTAAACTTCAAGAGTCACAAAAGCAATGTTTCTTTTTGGTAGATCAGGTGTAGACAGTGCCAGGTGACTCAAAGTTAAGCTGCTTCAGAGACTTCCTGTTTGAATCAGCGATATAAAAAATGTCAGGAAATGTCAGTCAAGTTTTGTGAAGAAACATCCAATCACAGAGTGTAAAGATCAGTTATGTGCGCCGACAAGTGAGATCGGAGACGCCTCAATTCACCTTTGTTGATTTTGGATGAAATCAGAAAGTATTGAGGAAAAATCGGACATGCCTCATTCATTATACCAATCTGACAGGAGACTTTGATTTTTGATTAATTAGGTTAGCTTTTAAACACTTGATACTTTTCTTAAAGCTTCGGTGAATTTTGAATTAATGTGGATCAAATAAGCTTCTAACCATCTTTGTTTGATTTCTCTGGCCAGACAACATTCCTGTTTTGGTTCAGTCTCACCACCCTCATACCATAATTTTCAGCCAAAAAAACTGACTGTACTGGCTCATCAAGCAACTAACTTAATGGACCATTTAAGCTGATAAACAACCAATATTTCCTTCGGGAGATGGTGGAGACCAAAACAGAGCTAAAAGGAGACTTTTAATCGAACTTATATTCATCATGTGGACAGAAACAGACTCAAAATAAGTGTTAATGTTGCTGTCTGATGGATGGAAAAATGCATCAGTTTGCCAACAGATTCGCTACAACAACTTCATGAGAGGAAGTTTCATCAAAGACTTTCATTCTCAGTGTAGGAAGTTTCAGTTTTTGGCCATTTCTCGCAAAACTCAGAGTTCTCTTGATGATCTCAAGGCAGAGAAAAGGCCAGCGACAAGTCAAAACCTAAAAAGCAGTGCCGGATGAACTCTGCATGTGCAAGAAGAAAAATGTTTTCACCACATCAGTGATTTAAAAGCTGGTTATGCAGCTAAGAGCCTCCGGGGCTGAATCTTAACTGCCGTTTGAGATAAAAGTGTGTGCCATTAATCTGTTCTATCTCCAACTTCGAGGTCATGGAAAACACCAAGCAAGCAGTAAAAGAGCAATTATCCAGGAGCCTTGTTTAGACAAGACCTGCACAGTGCTGATATTAAATTTATTAAGCCATTCAAGAATGAAACTGTCAACAGTTTAAAAATCAAATTACTCCGAATGACAAAAATATCATTACGCAGTAAAGATTCTGAGAGATAATCATGTCCTCCGAGCAACAGAGACCAGACAGGGAGACAGCCATTATTATATCTTTTAAGTGATCCAGATCTTGTGGTTCGATGAAGATCTGAATGGATATCACCTGTGTTTGTTTATGCTCTGCACTAATGGCGTTTCGCGAAATGCAATCTCCTCCCGCCGAGCCTCCCACGAACGCAAGCGCTCGCGAGCCGCCTGCGATGCAGCTGTTCTTCCTCATTGGATTTGTTTGTTGTTGCTGTAACGCTGATGAGATCAGTGCACGGATTACACTCGTTTGACAGTTGTGTGTGTGTGTGTGTGGCGAATCCATCGAGGCGCTCTCTGCACAAACGGGGGATCGGGTCAAAGCGTAATCTGTCGAATACGAACTGAGTTTATGATTCATTACATGTCTTTGTTTTTGTCCACGACACGGGCGGGAGATAATGAAACCCTGACCTCCTTTTTATTGGTTTATTATGGTGCCGTCCACCTCTCACTGATTAGCATAACATTATTCGATTCTTTTTTCATATCACACACCAGTTTCTCTCACAACAAATTAGATTGTTCAAGCTCTAAATGTAAGCCACTGAATTTACAGAGGACTGTATTTGTACGGTTATAAAAGGGGCAGGGACATAGTGATGAGGGGGATGACAAGAAAGGCTGCTTCCCGTCCAGACAGTGTGTAGATGGGGTTGCGATGTGCTGATGTGGAACATGGCCCGGGGCACACATCCCCGCCTCTCCGCACGCCGCCCATTATCTCCCATAGGGTACAAAGCGGCCCTGCTATGGCGAGCATTTCCTGCTTCCTCTCCCGCGGCACAGCCAGGTACACGTATGAGGCAGTAACATGACTTCCCACTGTAACCCAGCTGGAGAACAGAGGATGGAGGAGAGCATCTCGCTGGGTCGTGGCCTCCAGTTTTAGTGGGCAGGAAGCATTGTTAAAGAACAAAGCCGGTCTGTGTTTTTGGAGCATGCTCAGTAAAGGAGTGAAGTGCTGGAAAAAATCTCGTCTGACCTTTTTGAGCTCAGCTAGGTGCAGAGACACGACACATTTTTATATTCCATACTAAAGTGAAACACGGTGTGCTTTTTGCAGCAAAGTTCTTCACACAGAATAAAAAATATATATATATAATAAAGTTAAAAGCCAGAAAATAACAAGTGGGTCTTAAGGTGAGTCCTAAAAGCATCACTCAGGCCTATTGGAGGCTATTCTAGAGCTGAGGCGTCACTACTAACCACCAGCATGCCACGCTGGGACGATTTGAGGTGTCTGGTGGGAAGTTCTGAGATATATGTATGGTACCATGGAGAGATTTTATAGACAGTTACAAGGGTTTGTGTAGAGATGCCAGGATCAGATGTGGTCTCGTTACTTGGACTTTGTTATTAACCCGAGCAGCAGCGCTTCAAATTAGACAGGAAATATTAAAAAGGAAATATTAGCCTGAGAGATGCCTAGTGAGTTACAGCCTGAGTGATATTAGTGCATGGATGAATGGACTTTAAAGTCAGCGTCTGTGCAGAGATCAGAACTAAATGCTAAAACTAAAACACGCCCACAAAGTTTTATTTTTTTCAGCTTCTGATATGAAGTGCTGTCAGGAACTCGCTTGTGTTACAGAGGCTGATGAAACAGAGCGTAACCTGGACATGACATCAAGACTTTGGCTCTGGAGACCCTGGTGAGTTCAATCATAGTCTGACCTGCTAACAAGCAGCACACCCCTGCATTGTTTCCTGCACTGTAACTATAAAGTCATCATTTCCTCTCATAGTAGTAGAACAAATCCCCCTAAAAAAGCTTTTTAGATACTCCCACCTTCAAACACAACTATATTTGATATATGCAACTTTAATGTGTCTATGTTTTTGATGGATATAAAAATATTTTACCTTAAAATTTGTTTTTTTGGCTAAAAATAGTGAAAATTTCTGACTTATGACATGGAAATATTGATCAGAATGTCACTAAACTGGGATGCCAGACTACCTTTATGCATCCATAGGACATTTATACATAAATTAAGTATTAAGTGAGAAGAGCAGTCACCAAAAAATGTAATTCATGTACCACAGACTGTTCTAAAACAATCTAACTGCACGGTTAGAAAGCTAAGTACAGCTCACTAACTGTACAGTTTGTATCATGGCTGTTAGGGATTGCAAAACAGCACTTGCACTATTTTTTGAGGTGAAGCTTTATTTAGTCTGAGTCTAAACAGACTTTTAGAGGCAAAGGTGGAGGTTGTGTGATCTTGTTAGCTTCTCAAAGTTTGGATCTAAACTAACTCTGTTAGTTTGTGCATAAGCATGACAACGATCACTCGCTGTAGATGTGAAAATAATTTAAAATTTGATAATCAGATGAGAAAATAATCATGATTTTAAAAGAGTTCTGTCGCATAAGGTCAGAGGACTTGTTGAACAATAACATTCATGCTATTTTCAGCCGCTCTGTTTGCGTATTTCAATTATGCCAAACGTCACAAATCTGAAAAGTTTGTTCCTCCGTTCCCGAGCGGCTTCAGGTGACTCAGTTCCGGCCATGAAGGCGAAAACAAAGAGGATGAGATGTTTTGCCAAAAAAAACAGCCACTTTGTTTAAACACTTTGCTGAGAACACGTCTCTCCCCCCAAATGCACAGCTTGGGACTGAACAAAACATTTTTCTTTTCATGCATCTGACACTGCCGTCCGTCTGCCGCTTGGCTCGGCTTAGCTTGATGCATCTGTTTGTGGGGGGAGAAAAAAAGGAAAAACACCTGCATATCTCTCTCCCAGCTGAATAGCTCAGAAGTGCTGCCAAGTAGAACCGGACAGATGTGGGGACTGGATCTGCCGTAGACAACTCCATCACTCTCCCCACTCATCCCTCTATATAAATCTCTGTCTATCACGGCTGCTGCAGTTGTCCTCTGAATCCCATTAGTTTTTGTCTGCTGCAAAGGGCATTGGGGAAGGGCATTCGGAGACGAGGAGGGAGGCAAAAATGTGAAGACAAAAGGGTTGCTGCTGCTCTTCATGCTGTGCACTGTAGGTCAGGGGCAACATGTGTGGTCCATCATGCCTCGACGTATTCCCGTCCTATGCGGTGGCGCGTAGCCATCCCCACCGTAGACTAATGACGTGTCTATTCCTTAAAATGTACTCTCATTCAGCGGGAGACTGAGTCACAAAAGAAGTCAGTGAGGACAAGCTATCATAGGCCATTTCCTCTAAACCACCCCCGCCCCTGACCATATTCTGTATCAACATTAAATGTGGTATTTTTTCCTCTCATGTAAATCGGTCCAGAAGCAGGAAAGTGATGTCCACAGATGTGTTTACGGATGTAAGCGAGTTACCGATGATTAGGTTTCCAGGAAAATTCTAATCTCTCTGTCTCCTTTGCTGCTGTTTCTCAGTCTGTCTGGTTCTCTCATGCGTCACTCCCACACAAACCTGAACACAGTATTCTTTCTTAATTAGGCTTAGATATTTGCTGGCGACTGTAACGCAAAAAGAAGATCTCCAAACGATAGACCGACTGATGGTTCTCGCTTTTTCGACATTCAGTCTTCCTGAATTCAACCGCATAGGCTCCACACATGCAACATAAAGAACATTTAGTGGCTTCTAGCGGCGTATTTGCTGAATCGCCTCACCCTCTCGTTCCCAGCGCGAAGGAGAGACTATAGCGGCTGCGAAACGTGTAAAAAACATGGATATTTCTGCCATATTCTGTAAATGTAACACAACAGTTTTTACCAATCCTGATGACATTGTCACAGAGTTAATAGCTGAGATGTGGGTATACATTGTTATTAAGAAGTCAGACATGGCAACAAACACGAGCAAGCCAAACGATTTTACATGGAAAAATGGAAAAATGTTAAATTTATTATCCAGCCTGTCAGGTTTCAGACATTCATCTTCCTGGTTTCATTTACTACTACAGTAACTGTGCATGCTCATAGTCTGCCTGTGCCACGAGGGATTATTTGGGTGCTTCATTTTTCAGAAATAAAGTGGTTTAGATAAATGGCTACACTGCTGTTGGCTTGTTTGATTGTTGCGTTTCTTGCCACGGGACTGATGTTTCCAGATCTCAGGATCACCATGTTTCTAGATCTCAGCAGTTTCTTTGGTATGCTACAAAAAAAAAAATAGGTGGTATTCGACCCAAATCCTTTGAAGCCTGTACTTTTAAGTACTAAAACAAGAGTCAAAAATATGAATTATGACTCAAATTTGCATGTATAACCATAGAGTTTGTGCTGATGAAGGAAAATAAGAATTTCAGTAACTGTTCCATGAAGTCTATAATCTTATTATATGATTTATGTTTTGGATTTTGGCGGCAGGAAGACGTTTTTTTTCACGTTCAGACCACAGATTGTACCTTTAACCTCCAAGTGTTATGCGGTAAGTTATCAGGCCCATTTTGCTCCCTCTTTTGGAAACAGTAGAATTAATGGTCTGTTTGATCATGTGAACCAGATGTTTGAGATGGGAACCTGCCACCATTAATGCTGCTCACCCGTAAGCTTGAACAGAGGCTTTCGGCTATGAGGTGATGAATTTCACATTTCTGTTTCACACCCTATTTCTGAGTCAGTACGTTTGGCTTTCTCACTTAAATGCTGGTAAAAATGCACTTTGGCACCGCCGGGGTCCCTTTGGGGTAATAGTTGAAACCCAGTTTCTTGTTACAGTCTCGTGAATTTGACAGTGACATTCTTCACATTATTGTGCTCTATTAATGACATGATTACTTCTCGTATTTTGGGTCACAGCTCGGAAAAATGTTAAATCCTTTGACCTGTATATTGGTTCCCTGGGCCAATAACTAGTGTGTAACATTCTTGGTTACTTCCTTGGCTTGTCACTTGGTACATATTAAATATTGGACATGAAGGGTGTGTGTGGTGGGAAGGGAGTGACTACAAAGGCATTATTCACTGTGAGAAAGAGGAGGGGGCAATGAAATCCAGATTGGACAGAACCAACAAGGGTTGTTAGACAGAGCAGGAGATGAAAGCCCGCTCAACTGGTTCAAGTGTCCAGAGAGAAGTGCCTTTTGGACAGTTTTGAAATGATATGCGAGGCAATGAAAGTCACAGCTACGGCGTATGGTTCTGGTCATGGTCGTCTTAACTGCCTCTCGCCTCGCTTCCCTGTCTTCTGCTGGAGCATGAAAATAAAAACAACACGTCTACTTTGACGAGAATGTGGGACTAATCAGTGCCAAAAAAAAGCTGGCACTCGAATGCACGCTGCCTTGACTTAGATGTATGGATGGTATGTGTTTTTTTTTTTTACCATCTCCTGATTTTTTCAGTTTCATGTTCCTTGTTTTTTTTCCATGCACATGAGTGTTTCATTGTTTCCAATAGATGTTGAGCAGAACAGAATTTAATTTTAAACAAGCAATTTAAAATGAGAAGAGGAATTTTCCTCCACGGCACAGCGTTATGTCACATTCGTGTCATATTAAAGTTACCGTAATTAGCAGTTTATGACTTTTATTTGACGAGGAGCAGATTTCTAATTTTCTGACTTTGTGCTTAAAGGTCCAGTGTGTAAGATTTAGGAGGATCTATTAGCAGAATATGGCAGAAAGTGTTCATGAGAGTGTAATCATCTGAAAATAAGGATTGTTGTGTTTTTGTTACCTTACAATGAGCCTTGGGGTGCTGAGGTGCTCATGGTAGTTTGACCATCTAGTCTAGATGTGTTTTGTGAACTTAAGAAATGGCCATGACCGTGTACGTCATCCTATGCAGGGCACGAAGGGAGTATCAGCATAGGGGGTACCATGGACGTTACTACGAGACATCCAGGTCCTTCCAAAGTGAGAGCTGTGTCCATATTCTCAGCACAAATACGCTCTCAGTGGGTTGCCCCTTGTCTCTAATTCTGTTGATGATATTTATGAATGGGATCTTAAGGCGCAGGTGCAACGTCACTGCTTTTTTGCAGATGATGTGGTTCTGTGAGTGTGAAATGGCCAGGATGAGTTCTCTTTTTTTCCAGGTCTTCTTCCATGCAGTCCACCACAATGCACCATTTTTCTATAGTTTCTTCTAGCCCAGAATGGACAGACCATTTCTCATTTTTCACAATTGTTGTGGCCACCATAGCGTCTCCTCGTCCGTACATCTAGGTGAAAGAAAGGGGTTTACTCCGTCTCTCAGTACTTTCTGAATTCTCTATCTTGTCTGTGGCACTCAGACCCAAACCCATTGGTTCCTACTAAAGATGCAAATCTTTAAAAAGAGGTAAAAAATATATAGAGGTACAATCTTTAAAGGGTCAGTAATTAAAAAACAGCTGGAGACTACAGCTTTATTATCACTAAATCCAACTCCAACAGGAGAATAGTGCGTTTGTTCTGGACTATTTTCAGCTGCGGATTAATACACATTTGGTGCTCTTGTGAGTGTTTCCAGCAGCAGGTTGGTGTATGTGGAACCGACTCAAAATCAGCTACAGTGGTTCATTGTAATAAAGGAACACATGTCGCCCAGTGCGTGCATGCAGTGTAGCTCACTGATGTGTTTTTAATAGATTCTGGACTACAATGGAGCTCTTTGGCACAGAGGAATAAGCTTTGGTTAGACAGATAATACTTATTAGGATTCATTGCTACAGTACTTTTGATCTTTACATGGAATTTGTCAATAAGAATAAATAAATAGAATGTATTGTTAAAATAGATCCCTGCTGGTCACGCTGCAAAATTTACAAGAAGAAAAAACAAAACACATTTTTGAATGAAGGCGCACTCATTTATGCACAATGCAAAGAGGATCTACAGCTGAGCAAGACCTGGGTCCAAAGAGCATGTGTAAATCTCATTAGCTGTATATCCAACTGTCCTAGTTGTGCAATTACTGAATTATATATGTGAAATTAATCAGAAAAAGGGCTTGGTGTTTGTGCGAGGGGATTAATCTTGTCCTTGTTGCGCCAATGGCAAGAGGCATTATTCATGAGCCCTCCATTTCTCACTCCCCCCCCTGTCCTGGAATGAGAAATATAACTCCGAGCCAAGACCAAGCATTTACTCTCCAACTCCGAGGACCCTGACAAAACAGAGTTGTAATTATGTGAAATTATTGATATAAACAAACTGATGAATGGCCTTTGCGTCAGTGTGTGTATATATATGTGTTTTTTAATGATGTATACGTGCATGAATGTACAGTATTTGCATGCATGCATGCATGCATGTGAGAAGGTGCATTTCTGTTCCGAGCAAAGTGGGTGTTTGCCCTTGAGTGAGCGAGCAAATGAATAGACCAGGTCTTTGTTTGAGTGAGAGAGATTTTGAGTAATGTGGTGCGGATTGGGGACCATTCCTGTTTCCAAATCAAAACAGGATAAATATTATTTCATACTGAGATTATTATTAGGAAAAGCAGAGAAGGGGGGGTGGGGGGTATTCCGATTATTCATCAAATGTGAAAGTCGCAAATGAAGAATAGTAAAAACGAGGTTTGGAGGCACTCGAAAACTGGTCGTAGCACTTAATTGAAACCGTACTGCTCTCAAGAGAAAATATCTGTGCCAAACGCAAATCTGCCTGGCAGTAAAGAGGAACAGTTAGGGAATCTTTAATGGGCCACTATCCATTACGGAGAGTCATAAATGTCCTCGGGAATATACACATCATTGCAGAGTGGGATGTGACCGTACTCTCGCAAAGACTCATCCTCATTTATGTGCTCATAAGCTGAGCTTTTATGAGGACTTTGTATGAGTTTGTGAAAGTAAAGCCGAGGTTGTGTTATGAGATTCTTAATCTCGGCGTATCGTGTTGTGCTTCATGTTCTTTGGCTCAGAAATCCTGGGAACACAAAGCGCAGCTACCTATTTTCAACCGCTTTGACGTGACATTTCTTTATGTTAAACGGGTCGACTTGTTGAACTCCTTTTTAATAATAATAAAAAAAGATGACTCCCATTCCTTCCCATGGCATGTTGAACATACACAATGAGCTCACTGGAGTCCCGAGTCTGTGCGCTTTGACTCCACTTACATTCACGTCAATCCTGATGATATATTCAAACCTGTAACAAATTACTCACTCCCCCACCGCTCCGTGGACGACGGGGGCGTCTTGTCTCTGATTGGTGGGCTTTGCTCTCATTTATCTTTGACAACCAGCGCTGGCCAGCCAGTAGTACCATTCATCTACCATGTCACTGGCAGACCAGGAGAGTCAAGCTGCGAAAGGGGAAAGTCTGGTCCTCTTTACAAACCGCTATCAGTGCCAGGTATATTCTTTGTCTCAGGACCCCACAAGTAAAATATGATTGGCAGCAGGTGCTGATGTGTGTTAAATTGTTTTCAAAATGAAATCTACTACCGCTTGATGAATATGAATATGATCAGCAGTCGTCAAATGCCAACAATGCGTGACATTTTTGAGTCACGGGGTGTTTGCACAACATGCACGCAGCGTGGGGTGATGACCAGTCAGTCATCCGTGTGACACGCCGAAGATTTAATGAGGCGTCTTGTCCTCATATGTCAAAATTTAAAAGTCATAAGTCTCACAGGATTCAGTCAGAGACCTTTTGAGGGTTAAGACGTGGTGTCGTGGTTACGGTTGAAACACTGTCCTGCAAGTAAACGAAACTTAAATGTTTTTAAGCTATTACAAGTAAAAATACTGATTATGCAGGCAAATGGTTAGTGATGGAGCTAAATCACACACTGTCGGGTAGTTTATGCTGTAATAATATCTTGTAATATTGAAGATAATCACGTGGTTTTTAATTTAAAATATATACCCATACAGTAACTAGGTCAAATTAATGTAGTGGAGTACAAATTGTGTGGTAAAACATGAGTAAATGTACTCACCAGTGGGTAAAATGTAGGTATGTGGAGTGGGTTGAGGACAGGGTTAGGGTAAGGAAATGCTATCCGTCAAAGAGAGTACAAATGTGTGTGTGTGTCGGTGTAAACAGAGCATTAGTACGAAGTCACATTAGGCGCTGTATGGTGTCGAGGTTTCGACCCCGTGACCCCATCGCCCCTCTCTCTGTCTGACAGTTTGCCCTACGGCATTTTCCATTGTAAATACGTCAAACCAAAACAAATGCACGCACGAGAGCGATGCTGGACTGTTCTTGCCATCAGATTTGAGCAAAATGAAGCAAGAAAAGCAAGTTGCAGGGCGATTCCTCTGGTGCTCATTAAGTTTTCATAATAAATAATGTTTTTTTAATGATGACCTTTTGAGACTTGGAAAGAAATGACTGAAGAGGAACCTCGCCGTGCCCCTTTTTTGTTCTGACACGACGCTGAAACTGCTTGATCCCGCGATGTTGGGAATGGCTCGATGCCCTGTGAAACTGCATCAAAAGAATCCGTCTGTACGGGGCGCCGGCGGGTGGTGCCACTTCACGAGATGGCATCGCTTCACATGTGTAACATACGGAGCCGTGCCAAGCTCATGAAATTAACATGACGATATAATGAAAGATATTCAAACCTTCCCTCTCTCCCTTTCTTATCTTATTGCCGTTGATGCGTGTCTGCTCAGCGTTACGCATAAAGCATTCTTTGATCGCTCATGCCAACTTTCACAAAGCATTTTTGGGGGTTTTACAGGCACTTTTATAGGCACACCTGGAAATTGCACCATAAAGGTCACAAATTGAAATATTACGAGTGTTACAAATCTGCTCAGCACCTTGCCAAACAACAGTCCTGTTGAATAGTAATACGACTAATACTAATACTCAACGTGTGCCTGACATCCAAGTGCAAAACATCCTGCTTCATCCTTAGTTCAAACGTTCTGTCTCTCCTCATTCTCACTCAGTCTCTGTACGAGGTGACCGAGACGAGCTTCAAGTTAAACTCCCTCCCCGTCTCTCTATGCATCGACTCGGCTTTAATTCTTCATGCTATAAAAAGACACGGTTATCCATCCTTTTAGTTGAGCCAGAGCAGTTTATGGTCACAGCAGTCCCTCTGGATCTCTGCCACAGTGCGAGAAGTCTGAAAGGCTCCACACTCGCTGAGACTGAGACAGAGGAGAGACGTGTACGTTGACGTCTTGTTTTTCGGCCCTGGCCAAAATGTCTTCAACGCGTTAAAGCCCTTTGAACACTGAGCACTGGACTGAAGATTTACTCTTTATGTTAGTTTATCTACACAACCAGCAGTGGAGGAATGTAACAAAGTAAAATAATCAACTACTCCACTTCTTTTTACCACACTGCACTTCTTAAAAGGCACAAATATATCTTCTTATGGATATGAAAACTTCAAATGAAGCGCCGGAAAAGTGTCAAACATGGCACCTTTTAACGGGACAACTTCTGGAACGTAATAGTGTTTTATAGAGGAGGCTCGCCCAGGTCAGGAAAAACTCTGTTCCAGACATGTCGCAGCCCAGATTCATCCAGGTTTCCTGACATGGATCTGTGAAACATGCTGTGTTTACTGAGTCTATACAGCGGTTGCTATACAGAATCACAGGCCTTAAAGCAAGAGAAGATTTAAAAGCCTGAAAAGTTGTCCAAGGTAAATGTGTACGGCGTGTAAAACCGTGACCCCTAAGTGGTCCGCAGAGGCACTGCAGTGGGGTCGCCAATTTTTGTCATAATAATTGACAGTTTTCACCAAAATAATGGTCCAAAGTCGCACAACTCTTGGCATTTAATAACCAATAACTATGCATGAACTGTTTATCAATTGTAAAACACATATAGGCTAATAACTCAATATATAAATAAGGTGAAATAAAAGTCTGGCATTCCCACTCTGTGCCCCAGTTATCTGTATCTTTATGCTCCGGGTACGATCACTTTAATGTGTGTTGACTCTGAAACTGGAGGTGCTAAATTACAAAAGTACTAATTACCACGCAGTGTTCCTTTAAATGCAATTTCCTGTTTATACTTACACTTATACTAAAGCAAAGGATCTGAGGACTTCCTCCCCCCAACTGCCAACCAGAAGGTCACATTCACACTACATGAAAATATATAACACTTATCAAACGAATCAGATTGTGCTATTTGTAGGGCAGCTCAGAAAATAGTCAAAACAAACACATCCAACATGAATTACAGTCTTAACGGGTTGTCCATTAATCTCCATGGCCCGCAGCTCTATTCATCAGCAGTTGTTGTCATCACCATGTGTGTACTGTATTAGGCAAAGAGCTCTGGTGTCGCTCCACTGTGGAGCTGCTGATGGCTAAGGAATGATAAGTGGATATGGATAAAGCTTTGTGGGGCAAACAGACCCACGACCACTGCTAAGCATCCAGTTTCAAGACTTCAGGGGCACACAGGGTCCCATTCAAAAGCTCTTTCTTCCTTACAGTCCCAATGTAGAGCAGATATAATGTTTTGTTCTTCACGTGCACAGGTGAATAAAGAGTAGGACACAGCAACATGAGAACCCAGTGAAATGAGTTATTCACCTCTAGAAAAATGTGAATAATTTGTGAAATACACTAACTTGCTATCTTGACGAGTGCCGTGTTGAGAAGATTGATACCGCTCTTGAGTCCGGTGAGGTAAATATGAAGCCAGGAGCCAACAGCCAATGAGCTTAGCATAGCAAACAGACTCGACACAGCTTAGCCTGGTTCTGACTGAAGGTGACAAAACTCCACTCAGCAGTAATGAATGTGTTACATTTAGGTTTGTTTAATTCATGCACAAAACACTTAAGTGTAAAAATGACATGATTCAGCTTTATGAGGAGTTGTGTGCAGGACTAGGCAGGCTAGCAGTTTTCCTCTGTTTCCAGTCTTTATGCTAAGCTAAGCTAAGTGGCAGCTGATAAAGTGTGAGTTGGTGGTTTCTGCTGTCTACTCATGCTCCATACTTTTGGCACAAACCAGACCATTGTTGGCGTCTCAGCTCGTCTTCTTACCTGTCAAGAAGTCCCCCCCACCTGCCGGCTCAAGGAATCCCAGGACTCTGCTGCATCCTCTGCCAGCCATCCTCTCGAGTCCACCTTCCAGGTTCTGCCTGGTTACCTCCACTGGTCGCCACCATACCAGGTTGACGACCTCCTTTCCTCAGCCGGGTCGGCACACCGGACTATCCCCCTCATCATCAAGATTCCTAACCTAGAACAACATATCTGGATGGTTAACGATGTTATGGTTCAGTTTATTATGTCTTGGTTGTTGTGTTTTCTGTTTTCCTGCAGAGCTGGTGTGTTGCAGGGGGTGTGGCTGGCTCACCTGTTCCCAATCAGCCCAATCAAGCCTGGCCTTCACTCCTGCCCTTTGCCTGATTATTCCCTGCTCTCCCTTTTCATGCTACTCACCTGTGCTCCAGCTCCAGAAGAACTCCTCTCACCAGCCTGTCTAGTTTAGTCTCCTTGGTTTTTGCAATTAAAGTATTTTTTTGTTTTCACTCACAATGTGTGTGTGAGTCTCTGCTCTGGGGTCCACATCTCTGCGAACTTAACAAACGAGCCTTTAATTGAGCATTATAGGCACTCTGTTGACTGTAAACACTGAATAGCTTCGAAGCTTTAGCCCACACAAAGGCTTATGTTTGTTTGTTTGTTTGTTAAATGCAGCCACGTGATTAAAGCTAAAACTTAACGGATTGAATCCTGCATCTGGATCACTACCTGTACTCTAATTAGGGCTTTCTAACATCGGATTAAATCCAATTCTGCTCAGTATATTTGCAAACAGAGACGCAGAAGCGAAAACAACTCTGTCCACAGATGGAACAAATATTAATAATTTCTTCAAAATTCAAGAACAACTGTTTTTAATGGCCGTACTTGACCAAAAGAGGATGATTTAAAACGAATTTGTCGGCTGCTGGTTGCAGATAAGAAAGTGATATCTGAGAGTGAGACACATTAAATTATATTAACTCGGCTCCTTCATGGTTTTTCAGCAGAGTTCTGTTTGTACTTCAAAGTCTCAGCGCCATACAGACAAAATCTGCTTAACTCCAGGACCAAATATAAATAAAATATAAATAATTATGTAAGAGTTTGCTTCCTTGTGAGCAACATGACTGACTGAAAATGGGTTTTACAAACTTGCCCGATGATCTGAATGTACCAGGTCTGCCTCCTCATCGCTCACACAGCTACCAGGTTCTGATCCCA
Organism: Larimichthys crocea; assembly: GCF_000972845.2. Lineage (NCBI taxonomy): Eukaryota > Metazoa > Chordata > Actinopteri > Sciaenidae > Larimichthys > Larimichthys crocea. The sequence continues at coordinate 20,897,959 of NC_040026.1, forward strand.
CGGATCTCACACATATAGTTGGCTCAGACTTTTTCCTCCTCCTCATCATCATCACTTTCTACAGTCCCGAATGGTCAGCCATGCACATTATTAATCCACTCTGCACAGCAAACACAGCCTAAGGAGCATGTCTGTCTGTTGGCTTTGTACAGAAGTGCGTTAGAAAATCACTTAATTGGCATTCACTCTCTCTGCCTCTCCATTCCCACTTGTCCTGTTTGTTTGCGCTGATCAAAGAGCCACGTTGCCATGGCACCTATCTGCATTTTTCATTTGCTGCTTTATCATGTGGCCGTTCTCCACTTTGTGGGTCTGCAGATATGATTTCCTTTTAATACATTTGATTTTTATGGTTCACTTTGCTCTTTGCTTTCGCCCTCGGGGGATTGTTCCCTCAGAAAGAGATTGTGGGTCTGTTTGGAAGCTGGCCACCTCTGCAGGCATCTGCCTAAGTGTCATATAAGACCTGCAGATCCAGGTCTGAGGTGCTTTCACACCTGTAGTTTGACTCATTCTGTCAAGACCAAGAGGTAAACAAATTACACACTGCTGCCTTTTAGCTCCGGACCTGTTTGAGTTCACACGAACTTCCTACAAATGAATTAAGATACGCAACCAAAGTCAAATGCTTTATGTTTGGCAACCTGTATGATCAACATGCTACATGAACCCACATATAAAAGTTCTCTGGATTTCGTATATCATGAATAGCGACAAACAAATAGTACATAGTCGGTGTAATTAATGGATCTTCTGGGTCTGTGAAGTAAGGCCAACACAGAAGTGTCTTAAACTTGAAATTTCCCTTACACAGACTTTTAACATCTCATTTCTACTTTTTCTTGCAAGCAAAACAATCATTTTAGTGTATTTGTGTGCTAAAGCTTAAAGGTTTGCACACCGTTTTATTCTTTCTCTTACAGTGCACACGAGTCCATGACCTGCCCTCTGCAAAAAGATGAAAAAAAATAATCTGTCATTGACTTTTTTGTGCTCTCTTTTCATGCCCTGGGCCCTGTTAGCACCTTTTTCATCATCCAAAGCATGTTTATATGTGCTGTACCAGCACAAGTGCTGTAGCCACTGACCTACAGCAGATTGTTTACATATCAGAATGGGCATGATAAGTGATTCTTATCCCTCACCCTGCCATATTGCACAGTGTGGTTTGATATGTGTTATTCTTCGCCTGCGCGTTTGAACCGCACGGATGATGAGATGCCCGTGGTAAAATAAATTAAAAATGATAAGAACATATAAAATAATTAAAAACCCTGAGTTTTATTTCTGTTGGCTCTCCAGCAAGGTCACATTATTTGTGGAGCCGTATGTGTGGCACGCCAAACTGATAAACAGTCCTCTCTCAAAACTAACATCTCATCCTGCCCGGGCCGGGCCGTCAGGAAAGAGCGCCGATGTTGACAATGGAGCACGAGGTGGATGTGGCACCCTTCTTTCTCCAAACAAACGAAAAACCCCGCAAACATCACACGTCGACGTTCATGAAAAGAATCCGAGGCCTTGCCTTGTTCCCTTCAACATTGGCAGTGCCTGAGAACAGGAACTTCCTGGCACAGGCGTGTTATTGTTGCACAGAGGATGAAGTGGGCGTGAGCCAGGTGTACAGATTTAGTTCAATAAAGCTTAGACCAAAAACAGCAAATTGAGCAGCGAGGATTGGGAACAAGCCAACGCTGCGTCCAGGAGCGCCTTTTTCTCTCTTTCTTTCAGTGTATATGTTCGGAATATTTGCAGGTATGCATGCAGAACATCAGCAAATGAATAAACTGTGGAAAGACAAAGGGTCAGCATGTGCGTTTCCATAAAGGCCAGACTATGGACAATTAAGTTTATGGCACACTCAGCACACATTCAATCCAACTGTGGAAGGAGGAAGAGATAGGAGGAGTCGCTACCTCTGCCAATATACAGTATCACTACCCAAATCTCAGGTTTGATGGTTCAACCCATGCCAACAGTTCCTGGAATGTCTCTCTTTCCATGTGGGAAAACTTAACCTCACATGAGATTCGAGGGGTATTTGTTTTCACCTACTGTCACGTTGACGGCTAACCCATTTGGGACGGATCAAGCGTGATGCCAGAATCCGCTGTCACGTCTTCATGCCTCTTGAGAGACATTTGCAAAGGGTAAACACTCAGCCAGTCGAATATGGAATATTCACATGGATGTTTGGAGTAATATTCTGGGCGCCTGTTTTTTTTTTTTTTTTTTTTTTTTTTGCGTGGATATCTCGACATCTCCTGAGTGTTTTTTCACGACGCAGTGATCCCAGATGTGCCCTTTGTGCTGTCGTCCAGCCCGGCACTCTCACTCTAACCCGCCTGGGACACACGCCACTGTTTTGGTCCTGAGAATCATGGGTTCTCTTTTTAAAGCAATGGGGCTGTTTATACGGGCTACGCCAACTGGATCCGTGATTGCAGGCCACTGGTTTATTTTAATTAGCCATGGAGAGTAGTTCCGATGGATTTTGAGTGTGACTCACCCCTTTTTCAAAACATTAGTCTCCACCAAGTCCCACTGTTGCCCTTTGAGGTTGGGTTTCATTTCAGATTAGTAAAAAAGGAGGGGCCATCCCTGATGTGTGCCATGTATACTGTGTGTGCGTTTATGTTTGTGTGACTAAAGGAAACTCGTGCTAGGCTAGTAATGAAAATTTAATTAACGAGACAAGGCACCTCTTCTCTTAAAATGTCCTCCACGCCGAACCTGCAGTTTAATCTTGTGTGTGCCGCTTTAAAAAGCACTAAGGAAAAGTTTTCAAAGTTTGAGATGGCACACTACACTCTGCAGAAACATCTGGTTTCTCCTGCTGCCGCTCCTGGAATAATACACCTTTAATTGTACATTTGGTTCAAACAGATTCAATTTTACATTCAATTTACTGCACTTAAAGTGGCCGTCCAACTCATCCGAGTCATGACCGGGAAATATTACAGCGCGCTGATCCTGGATCCAAGGAAAAAGTTCTAGGATGAAGGTAAAACTTGAAGAAGAAGCAGAAAAAGTTCCACTGATTGAGTGTGTATCCTCCCCCCTTTCTTTATTCAGTGTGTCAGACCATCTGTCCATTTAAATTTGTCTGTTTTGCCATCTCATGAAATGAATGAATGTGACGGATGACAGGATGGTTCTATGGACCATAAGAATTGACGCACTTTTTATAAACAAGTGATCATTAAGTTGTCTCTTGGCTCCAAGGCAGTTTGTCAACCGTATTATTTTAAAATCATAACTGAAGAAAACAATCATCAACATCTACATAAAACATGTTTTCTCAGGGTTCTCACAATTTTATTACACCATTAGGGTGTGAGAGAAAATACTGTCATGATGTTACGATGCTTCTTCACTTTATGCACGTGTCAGGGACTAAACAGACTTTACCTAAATTTATATTCTCTTAATCTTATAAAGGATGTAGCTTTCTTAGTTTGAGATACCAAAACAAATATTTGCCATTACCATTACAATCCCAAAGGTTGAGCAGTACATTTTAAAATCACCACATGTGAATTCATGTTGCAGTTTTACAGCTGCTGTTTCCAAATCAAAGCTTGTTGTCCCTAAACACACGTTTTTGTGATTTTTATGTCAAATTCAAGCTTCAGAGTCAAGCTTCAAAGTTATTTTCTTTCCATGGTGTGTGAAGATGCTCAAATTTGAAAAATCCTTGCTGTAAAAGAACCTTTTCAAGCTATAATATCACTGGGGGATTGCATTTTTCCTCGTGACACCGGCGGTTCATTTCCACTGCCTCTTTGGCAGAGTGCTTTAAGTGAATCTAGTTTATTCGAAACACATGAGCTGCTTTTTTTTTTTTTTTTTTTTTTTTTGAGAGGCCGAGCCACAGCTCCAAAACTTTGCAGTAAAGATGTCTTTTGATGTAGCCACATCAATACGCGCAGTACACAAACGTAGACACTTGCAGAAAGAAAAGTGTGGTCTGACATTTCCAACTTATCACATGGTATTGGGTTTCCTTTGTGTACATATGCAGTGGCTTGTGGAGTCTTTTAAAGAACTTGTCATGGACTGTCATGGACTTTTACTCCATCGGCCAAAAGATTTCGAACGATATCGCTAAATTCCTCCTGTAACTTTAATTCCTGTTCTATCTCTGCAACATGTTGTTTGGACTGTGTGTGCATGAGAAACAGCACCATATAATAAACTCGCCTGCTTTCCATTGCAACCACTAAACATGAATTTCAGCTTCTTTCACTGCCCCTGAGAGGAGCCGTAACGAGATGACAGTCCTGACCAATACACAATCATTACGCCTTGCAAAATGTGAGCTATCGTGTGGGAAAGACAACTCCGGCTATGTCATTCTTGCTTCATGCTTTTATTGTTGAAGGAAAACAGCGCGCTAACCCAAACGCCTGGGCAGAGCACCTTTAAACACTCGTAACTGTTAAAAGCTGCAGCTGCACGAGGATCGGTTTCATTCTTTATCTCACCTTATAGAGCTTTTTCCGAACAAGAACTATAAATTTTCAGCCTTATGCTGCTCAGGAGAGGTCGTTCTCTGTATCTGTAGCCTGTTTTATCTTTTCTTTTTCTTTTTTTTTGCCCATGTTGGCTTCAAATTAATTTCTTCGCAGCTGTTAACAGACGTTGAAAGAAATAAAATGTGTTGTAATTATTAAAAGTCTACCGGGGGAGGGTTACATAAAACACCATTTGAGTGAGTAAGCCGCCAAAACCAAAGAGTCATGGTGCTCTAGAGAGAGAGAGAGAGAAAAGAGGAAAAATTACTGGCAGAGAGATTTGGAAGAAAAGGCCAAAAGTTGTTTTGTTTTTTTGGTCAAATCACTAATTCTCATTTAATCCTTAAGTAACATAAACGCGTTTAAAAGATGTAAGAAAATATCACTTTATCAGCACAAATATCGCCCAGAAAAATTGTTCAGCAATCAAGATAAAACTGAGAAATTTTCGAGTTCCAACACAACCTCATATTTGAAACCAAAAGAGAAACACTTGAAACACATGTGTGTATCTTGGAGAACCTGTTAATTCATATCAGCCCATAAAATCACCATCATTTCTGAGGAACGTTGCCCGTTGTTCATGTTTAACTCCACTTTTTTTCCACCCTCCGTATCCATTTCGCACTTTATGAAATGCATATCATGACATGTCAGCCGGGGCCAAACAGATGTATCTCTGTGTGTGTGTGTTATTGCAGTTGGAAGGATGTGAGGAAGAAATATTACAGAAATGTTAAACATAGCGGACCCAAATGTGACGAGGAGCCATATCATCCAGTAAGCCTGAAAGGAATGTGTGCGGGTCAATTAGAGTACAGTTGACTGTTGGCCTGCCTTTGTCAGGCTTTATTTGTTTTATGCTACCAAATTAAATAAGTAATCACCTGATAATAAGGCCGCTACTCTGAAAGAAATAGTCCGGATGTCAGAACACACAGAAGAATGTCAGTAGTCAGAAAATACTTTGCCTTTTGTGCCGCAACAGTTTTTCGATTTCTGACTCATCCGAGCTTGGCACATTAAAATAACAGCCTACACACACTGAAACAATTATGAGAATAATATGGGGTGTTTTAACAGCTGTAGACTGGGGGAGGGCGGGCAGGGTGAGAGACTGCGGGATTCGATGAATCGTGGAATGCCAAGAGACGACAGACCTATCACAATACCAGCGCCTCACTCACTCAGTCACACACACACACACACAAAAAGGTACGTTCCAATATCGAACAAGTTGGAAATGAAACACTGATTTCTTGTGCCGGTGGGAGAGAGACTCACACATTTTTGGCACATATGAACTAAAACAGGTTTTATTTAATGAAAATTTAATGTGAATACTCCATTTCTAACTCCGTATTTAAGTCAAAGTGCCCCTGTAAATAAATATTCACAACAATTAAGCTTGTGTTTGTGAGTTTGAATAACGAGGTATGACATCAAGAGGTGCAAACGAGGACGAACTTAAGATAGCCAGAGGTACAAAGGTTCTTTTCTTCAGAAAATTACAAATACATCCCAAGCGCCAACCTCTGTGGCTGTTGATGAAGCCAAAGTGCCAAACTGCAGTTCCTCAACAGGCCGCTAGAGGCCGGCTACAAAACAAGTCAATCTCCATAAGCCCATGGATGTCTCATGTTTTATACTGTCAATGGTCGAGTGTAGTTTGGGGTTTAGTGTCTTAAATAAAAGTCAATGGTGGTTGTTGTTCTGTTTGGTGCCTTCAGTGCGTCTTTCACCTTTCCACCTCCGGATTATGAACTTGTCTCTCAGTTTAAACTGGCTACTTTTCGTCTTCCTCATACGAGCTACCCCTCTGGTGGTCATGACTGATACCCTTCTCACCACACGAGCCCCTGGGAAAAAACACATAAGACGCTCCACTCCATGACCCAAAACATCTGCTGCTAATATGGGTCAGTTTTATCCACAGGTCCCCCTCTAAAAGAAGAAAGAAAAAAAATGCACATGACAACTAAATGAAAAACACAAATGGCATGAATCAACCAGGCTGTGTGTTATTTCCCAGCACTTGTATCAACATGCTAGGAAACCCGCTGAGCTGTGAAATATCTAAGCTTGGACACCCGTTGGTTCTCCTCGGCTCCAGAAAAGGCTCTTCCTGGGCCAGGGTCAAGCGAGGAGAGAGCAACAGCGGTGGAGTTATTGTGTCTGGAAAGTTGCATTTGTTGTGACTGGTTTGGTTACAAAAAAAAAAAAGATTGTGAATTCAGCTGCAGTGAACATTTTCAGAAGTTCTAGCTTGAGTCTTAAGTTCTAATGTAAGGTAGGAAGTATCTGTATGAGATGAACCTCCTGGGGAGTAATCTCGATAAAGAGACCAAGCTTTTGGCACTGGATGCATTCTTGTGGTAATCCAAGTAACATTGACCAGTCACGTTTTAGTTGCCACAGTCCGTGTAGAGACAAAATGCAATCTCGGATCCCATTGGCTACTGACGCTTAAAGTTTCATCAATCAGACAGCAGAGGAAGTTTTGGCCCGGATATCTCGGATACCTTCTGGCTACGCTGGAAGCCCAAAAACATTGGCCACTGGCACCAGAAGCTATATCATCATCGTCAGACGATAGCCGATGGGAAAATAGTGGGCGAGGGCAGATTAATGCTAAAGCTAAATGACTCACGAAAAAAACCCTTTAAATGTGAGATTTCATATGTGTGGGTATGAATGTGCAGTTGCTTGGCCCGCGAGCAACGGGGGCCCATTTCTTATCAGGACCTCTCCAAGCAGCGAGAGCTCTGCTGGTATCAGGATTCACGAGAGGAGAGCACACACATCTGTACTAGACATGAGCGAGCAGCTATTTGTTTGTCAAACCGTGACTAAGTGCATGACTCAAACTATGAGGAAAGCGCTGATAAAGATGTGCATTAGCTGCTCAAACCTCTCTCTCTCTCACACACACTCTCACTTAAATGGAAACACTTCTGTTTATTGTGGAGATTGTAGCCAGTCATCATTTGCTGTATGTGACAAAGATTCCTAAAAGAAAAGTGGTTGCTTCGGTGAGATATCAAGAAAAATACAACTCATCCGACTCGAGACCTCAGCCTAAGTGTTTTGTTCCTCTTCTGTGGTGCATGAAGACGCTTTGTAGTGCCGCGTTACAATTAATTTTCTGTTCGTTTTGTGGCAGGAAGTAAGAGTCAGATGCGGTTTTGCCGTAACTTTTCCGCCTGTGAATTGCCTTTTTGTTCCAAGGTGCCAACCCCTCCCCGCTCCCCCTCCACCCCTCAGACGATCTACGCGTCTACTGACCTCTAAATAGGGAAGTTTTATGCAGTTGACCTTTGACTTTTTACGTCTCCGTATTTATGTCTGAGAAAATAGTGAAATTATGACACTTAACACTGTCGCCTGCATGTGTCTGGAGCTGCTCCGTGAAGACTGGGGGCCATTGAGAGCACAGGTCAATCCGCTGACACCCTTTTCTCTCTGGTTTAATAGTGACGCACTGAAGCACATTGACATGCCGTGAAAACCTAAGAAACGCCATCTTCAAATGGATTGTAAAGACTGTTATTAAAGCAGTTTCAGACTGCAATGAAATTCCTATTTCTTTTATGAGCATTTAATTATAGTAATATGCGCAGGGAGAACGAAGGCACTGTGTGATTTTATACGCAGTTTACACTTATTACGAAATAATTGTGAGGTCATACAGTTAACGCCAGACATTATCTGCGACGTGTCAGTCAAAAACACAGAGGGGATGAGGCTTGGATTGGTTGAAACGTTCAGGACCGTCCATGAGCAGGTCTAGTGAGCCCCCCAGAGGACAAGTACTAAAAAAAAAAATCAGTGCTGGCTGTCAATAATGGCACAGAAACACCCGGTGGTGAAACACCAGTGTTTTTGTTTGTTTTCATATAAGTCTTTTGTATGTAATAGGTCTTGCAGATAGAAAATAATCTCTTTGCAATTATCAAAACACATTCCAGATGTGCTGCTTTTTAAAAACAGATGGGCTCACGGCACAATCAGTCAATCCTTGAATGAAAAAGTTGAAACTTAATGAAATAAACACAAACAAAATCAGGAGCTGGGAGGTGGAAAAAAGAAAGAAAATCTCACTACCTTTACAGTCTGATTATACAACGGCTCTTTATATCGACCTCGACTAATTCAGGTGTCACTGTATCTGTGCTGTTTGACGTGCGTTTGCGCTGAGCCGTCTGTGAGTAACAACTTAGCACAATCATCTGTTGGAGGGCGGGGGGGGTTTAGTCTTGTCTTGGTGGAGCCAGAAGCCAGCAGTAGCCTCTTTGATCATCTTCCTAATGTGTGGTCACAGCGGTTTCACTTCGCTCTCTTTGGCTCAATCAAGGGGGCCCTTGAACGCGGAGAGGGCCAACATTTAGAAAACAAGAACCTGCCTCCCCTTGTGGAGGCACCAGAGAGATCCAATCAATGGGCAATCAGATTCCCTCTTATCTATTTGGCTTGGCTGGATGTGGATGTTAATCAGTAACATATCTTGGTAATGGTGTTCCTGTTAATTGCCTCCCTTCGTTCTGGCTGTATCCCCTTTCGCTTATGATCTCTATCTGCAAATGAGGTCAGAAAGGCATATGGATCTTGTTTCCAGCCTTGGCTCTGCTGGATCCTAACAGGGGGACGGTTTGGAGAGGCCGTGTGGCCTTGTGTTTTAAAGCTGTCCTAAGATCAAGGCAGTTGTTGTCGCTCCCATGTGTTGATGTCACCGCGCTGTCAGGCCTTGAAGTCGTCCACTAAGATCCTCGGCTTCAGTTCTCCAACAGTTTCTAGGATACAGCACAGTCTACGGCCGCCTTTCAGAACAACGGGACGGTTTTAGTCTCCGTTCTTATCATGAGGCAATTCCCCACGAGAATGGTGTGATTTGCATATTCATTGAGCTTCTTTTTTTTTTTGCATCTGATGCCCATCTCGTTAGACCTGGTAGCGGTGCGATATCTGGACAGCTCCAGGGCATGTCAGCCACTCGTCTGAGTGACATGCAAATACTATAAAAAATAATAATGCAGACCACGATTTGGTTAATCACGTTCTCTACCATGACTGGCCTGGACTGACCTGGTCCGAGAAAAAGGAACGGTTCTAGTCTAAACTGAGTTAGGAGTTCAAACCTACTGCTGACACAGCATGACAAAAATTGAGAAATGTATTTGACAAATGAACTATGATGCAAATTCACGCCTTTGGAGATGGAGATCCACGTAGAGCAAAGGTCACCCGGGTCATACCGGATCGCCTTTTGTCGTGAACCTTCTCTCACAGCAAGAGGGTTAACTGTCATCTCTTTCAGGCTTCTCCTCATACATAAATAAACCTGTACCCTCCTCTCCCTGCAACCCGTGGGCCTGCTCGAGGGAGCACAAGGTCTAAGAGCATTCCTCCATGAAGACTTTCCCTTTTCTAACTTTGCTTTGATTTTACGCTCATTATCCCCCCTGCAGCTCTGCAGGTCCTGGACAAGAGACTCCATACCTGATGAAACAATGGGGGAGCTGTGCTGCATGATGAAGCTAAGCTGAGCTCGGGGTGGCAGGAGGGGGATTGCATTGTCTCCTTACGTCACACTGCCACAGGATAAAAAAGAAAAAGAAAAGGGGGGACGCTATTATCCCCAGTTTTTCTGCAGATCAAATTAATTAGCAGCAGAGCGTTCCTGAAAGAAGAGATTCTCAAAGTGGGACGTCTTACCCAGTCGGTTCTCCTCATAAACCTTTTGTTATTCACGGGTGCCCAGCTGTTGTGCTGCTGCTGTCAAAGCAGAGGACCTTCTCCCCTGATCTTCCAACCTCTTCGCATCTAATGATGCCCTCGAGGCACCGGGGGGGCTAGAGGGCAGGTGGCAGGGTGAAAGGTCTCTCTGGATGTGACAAACTCCTCACCACTCTGACCACTTCACCCAGCCAGTTTGAAGCTAAAAATCCACAAAGATTTGTTATTGTTGTTTGATTGCTGAAGAACAGTGAACTGACTCATGAAGGATAATTCTCAGATGAGAAAACTCTTCCAACGAAAGATAATTTAAACACTCAGGTGTTAAGTAGCAGGCACTGTTTTAATATAACAGTTGGAATAAGAGAATACACGCTTGGAAGAATTGTATAATTATTGTTGAATTAATTCTAAAAAAGAAAGATTACTATGTGGGGAAAGTTAAATATAGAAGAGTTCAAGTCTGGATCAAATCAAATTATATAAGATGTGTAAAAGACAATTTCTATAGAAACTGCGAATGAACTGTGTGTGTGAGTATATAAATGGAGCCTCAAGAAAAAAATACAAACTTACTGTTTGAAACCTCAAATTAACAGATTTAGTTAAAGTTAAATAATAATAATAAAAATGAAACTGACAGCAAACTGAAGAACTACTTTATATTAACCAGCCACAATCAGATGATACAACACTGACCCCTAGTGGAATTTTATGTGCAACATCACATTTTAAAAAATATGGTACCATGAACAAAGGCGTACAGAAAACCAGTTTTCCAGACTTCTGCTGACACATTATAGCGTAAAAAAATTAAGAATAAGAATACATTTGCATCTCTTAATGCACGTGTGACATTTTCTGCTGCTTCTTATCCTTCTTGGGCAGTTTGTGCTCACAGCTCTGCACCAGATTTCTCTGGGCCCGGATACAGTCCTCCAGCTGGGTCGCTGTGAGCAGTCTGAATTCTTCCTGCTCTCTGATTGGACGCACAGGGCTGATCCTGGGCAAGCTGGTACTAGGTTTCACGTGGCATTCTGGATTAGGTAGCGACCTCACAGGCATGCACTCCGGAGCCCGTGGCCGCTCTGTGGGACATGTAGTGGATCCACTCGCTCTCTTGTTTGCCCTGTGTGTGTCAGCGCTGTGAGGCTGCGCTCTGCCCTGGATTGTGTTTGATATATTTCGACTGACGGGTCTCTTTAAAATTGGAACACAAGTCTTGGCCCTCCTGAGATGACCAGTGTGTGTGTGCCACTGTGGATGTGTCTGAGTCTGCGGACACTGTTTTAGATTATCCTGAGACGTGTGAGGACCCCAGGAATCTCGCAGCCTGGCATTGTACTCCATGTTGATGCTGACTTCGTCGGCGCACTGCGCCTTCTGGATGGCGTTGACCCTGAGGACGATGGAGTCACGTGTCAGAGGATGGTGAAGACCCCTCTTTTTAATCCGTTCATTCGTTGCTTTCTCACTCAGAGTCACCGACTGTGTAGCGCAGCGCTCTCTGGCTACGAAGGAAAAGTTTCCTTTACAACAAGAACCAACTGATGACTAACTATTTTTGACACATACTTCAGCGTGCTCACCTTGTGCTTGACATTTGGCGGGCATAGACAGAAATCTTGGGCAGTAAAGCAGCTCAGCTCTCTCCGGCTTCTTGTTTTTACAGTCTTCCGTCTCTCTGGGTGAAGCCACCTTTGCCATGCGGGGAAGCTTTCTGAGCGAAGCTGCAGATTTCTCAGAAACGTCATCTTGAACTCCCTCTGCTGACTCTGTGTATTCCCAGAACACTTTGGCAAACTGGTAGCGCTTCACGTTGGACGTCGTGTTCACTAATATACTAAAGAAGAAGCGTGCAGAAACAAAATACGAGACGGGAATGCATACCTGCATCTGAAAGTAATGCAATAACAAAGATTTGACATGCTTTCATGCGTCCTGACTCACCTGTTGTCATGGAAATGCAGAGACAGTAATCGGCCTGTTTCAGTCTCTGCCGTGATTTCTCTCAGACAATCTCCGGTGAGGAAATTAAATATGCGAATCTTTCCATCCATGCAGCCAGTAACAACACGCAGGTAGAAGAGAGTCAGAGATTTAACCTCCCTGCAGAAAAGAGAATTGTGTTACTGCTATTGTGCTATTGTAATTGTGCTATTTACAAATGCATAATATTGTCAGAAAGATGTTACAAGCTGACAAAATCATATTTAAAAACATACTGAAGATCCAGACATATCTGCTCCGAAGGTTTCTTGCTTACTTTGGGTGGTTGAAGGTCATAAGACACCGTTTAGCAGCGCAGTTGATGCTCCAGGCCATGACCTGACCATTGGAGTCTCCGGATAAAAAGTGCCATTTGTCGAGGAACAGGCACTTCACCGAGCTCCTGTGGGCATCGATCACCTTCGAGAAAATAAAGGTATGAATAAATGCAAGGGTACTATCAACTGTAGATGAAAAATATCGTTTATGGAAAGAGAATTTGATTAATATTCTCTCACCCGACACAGCGATGCACTCTCCATGTCCCATACTTTAACAAGGCCGCGATCGCAGCTGCTGTAGACTGTTCTTACGTTGATCTTCACACATTGGACAGGACTGGGATGCTTGAAATTAAACTCCTCGAAATGCTTCCCTGTGTGTAGACTCCACACTGGCAGTGCAGTGGTTAAAGTTTAGATAAATAGCTTAGTTTAAAGTATGTCTTGTCTGTCTGAACAATGCTACACACCCTTCAAGGGCTTCTTACCTTTTATTAGACAGTCTTTAGCGCCTGAAACAAGTCTGTCAGCGTGGACATCCAGGCAGTTAACAGTGCCAGTGTGACCATACAGCGCCATCACACACTTGTCTGTCTTCAAACACCAACACCTACAGGTGTGATCGGACAACATATAAACACCCAGCATGTATCATCCTCAGTTTAATCAATCAATCTTCATACGGTGACCTCACCTGATACTTGCATCATAGCTCGCGGTTATCACTAGGTCTCTGTCCTCGCAGAGCAGCACTGCCCGAATGCTGCCAACATGACCCTTCATCACTGACAAAACATCTATTTTTGTGCCCACATAAAGCAGCTGCACTGCACGGTCTTTGGAGCCTGTGGCCATAAAAGATCCACCTCTGTAGTCCATCACCCGATGAGGGTCTTCTCTGTCAAACACAACCAGATTACATCAGTTCTATGACACGATATTCCAACGTGCAGAGTAGACTTAAGCAAAGTCTTAAAAATATGCTTCAAGCTACACCCAGAATAGAAGCTGAACAGACTAACTTGTCCAGCAGGACTGTGGTAAAATATGCACCGCAGTAAACATTTCGCTCCTCCATTTGAACCGTCTCCGTCTTGAGTTTGGCGTAAGCTTCTTCAAATGGTTCGATCTGTAAAACCAATCAAAGAAAAGACAATCAACATTGACAACTGGCCCTTCCTAAATTTCATCTAATTCTATTTGTCTGTGAGGGTTAGTTGTATTGCTGGTACAAGAACTGAAGTTTATTGAGGTAGGGTATTGGTTTGTTGACCTTTTGGACACTGGGATGAATGTCCACTTTCTGATCATCATTGACAGGAACAGGGACTTCAACAATGTTGGCATACGTAGGACTGATTATATTCACACCACTGCACTTCTAAAACAGAAAAAAAAATCATCATCACCAAAAACTACAACAACTTTGAACAATTTTAAACATACAGATCCATTATACTTGATTAATTATTCATATTACTGAATCGTCTACGCATACAAATGCTCCACCTTCATCATTGCCTCGATTTGATCCTGAAAAGTTCTTCTGAACTTCATTTCCTCCATGGTTTCCTGCGCAAGGTGCTTCCAGTATCGACAAACCTTCTGGCAGCGCCTCAAAGTGTGCTCGTCTAACAGACCTGGTAGTAGACACACATGTGGAGTTTAACAGGGCCGTAATAGTTTGCAGACAAAGAGAAAGGAAAATATTTTGACAGCTTTACTCAATTCAAGGATGCAAAATATAATATAACATAAATCTATTTGTCATCACTTGTCACAGTGTATTAATTACACTGCCTGGGTTCCTTTTGTTTGTCATATTTGTCCTTTTTTAACCTGCAAACGGAGGTCACTGGAGGCAGACAGTCAATCGGTTGCGTGGCAGGACTCTGTTGTTTTTATATTTAAGGGCTACCTACTTAAATGGGACAGATTTAACAAGAGCATTCTTGAGTGTTTAAGTTGCATCTCCATAGCACCATCAGAGTGGCTTAGTTTCTTTATACTGTCAGTTTAAGGACACGTCAATGCACACTTTAAAATGTGGAGACAATGAAAAACTGACTCCTCTGCTGGTACTTTACATAAATAGTCCATTTGGATTAAACTGCTGATTATTTTCTCGAGTAACCAATTCAGTTTGACTTCATCACAATTTTGATGATAATAAAAGTACTGCAAATTATCAGTGAACTTAGCATCTCATTAGTGTCACCTATGTGTTTACTTACCTAATATCCTCTTTGACAGATCAACAGGAAGGCAGCCTATGAAGTCTCGGTACCGGCTGACTCCAGACAGAGACTTTAAAGATCCAGGCACCACCATAAGAGCAGGGTCCTCTGAGTCTTGATTGGTATTGCGACTACTCACTAAAAGGGACACACGGTTATAAGAGGATTGAGTGGCACCTAGCAGTGAAGTGCAAAATTCACATTAAAAGCAAAGAAAGTCCATGTGTTGATCAGTGTTTGGTTTGTCTGTACTGTAGGGCTCATTTTAAGACAACGAAAACACAACAAATCTTATTCTCAGGTGATAATACACAGATTAAAACATACTAACAAATATATTACATTCATGCCAATAGATACTCCTAATTTGTACACACTGGACCTTTTAATAATCATAATAAACAATACAAAACTCATACGTCATTGAGCAAAGATAGTGTACTATTATGTGTCATTTGTCGACATCTAGCGGCAAACAGTAGGAACTGCACTTAAACTCAATGTTTTTATAAGGTGAAGGACTTTATAAAGGTTAATTTAAGAAAAATACACAAAAACAGAAATTAGACACTCTGTTTTAATTTTACCATTAAATTGTAGAAACCCTCGTTTCTGTCTGACCAGAAGCACACTGGTCAAATTAGCGACCATTCGCAGAAGCTCCGAGTCACACAGTGAGAACAGACGGCACAGATACCGTGTTTTCACCCAGTCGGGGCTGCTGTTGAACCAGCCCCAGATCCCTCTCATGTCCAAGCCGAGCGGTCTCCCATCCAGCCCAACCCGGGCTGAGCTGCTGCTTCTGCGGGTGTAGTCTTGGAGAGAGGTCGGGCTCCTCGACCTGGCGTACGTGTACAAAGTCCACGACTTGACCCCCAACACACTCTGGATACTCTCGATGACGCCGGTGTTTCTGCACCGTAAAAGCAGCTCCGTGACGAACCTCCTCTTGAACTCGTCCGACGCCCTCCACAAACACTGAACCGAGCCCGGCGGTGCGGGGGCGAACACGCAGGATGGACACATCCCGCACAGGTTCACGCATCCCTCCGCCGGTTTAAAGCTCAGCTCGCACGCCGACACACTTCTACCAAAGTCAACGCACTTCATCTCCTCGATGTCACTTGTTGCGTTTTCTGTTGCGGTTGCTTTGAACGACATCAACAAACGCAACAGACTACATTCACATAGGTTGCTATGCAACAGGTGACAAGGGGATGGTGACAGCTTAGCTCCAGTCTCCAGAAAGTCCTGCTTTTTACAAAAGTTTTACACCAGATATTGCAATAGTTTGTAAGAATAGATCATTTTCTGTATGGAGTAACATGTTTTAATCATAAAACACCCAAATATAATCAATTGTTGACCCACAAAAAGGGAAATTCAGGTGTTACAGCAACACAGTGGCTTCAAACTAAATAAGCAAAGTATAGAAGTAACAGTGCAGTATAACACAGTATGTCATTAAAAAAAAAGGAGCATCCAATCCACTTTATTTATATGGCACGATTTTTAGCAAACACAAAGTGCTGCACAACAAGATAAAACACAATAAAAACATGAAGTAGACAATAGAAAGATAAAATAAAAAGCACTCCCCGCACAAGATAAACATAAAAAAATTGAATAAATGAATAAAAATATGCATGTATACACATAAAATCAACACTCCACGAATAAAAATATGCATGTATACACATAAAATCAACACTCCACATGGTGTCAAAAGCCGTTGCTGTATAGTACAGCAATTGTATTGCTCAGAATTGTCAGACCAGGACAGGAAGGAGGACTCAGATGCAGAGGATATAACGAACAGCACACTTTATTGAGGTCAGGATCCGCTTAGAAGAGTGATGAAATGAATAGGCTATGAAACTCTGTCTATTCTTATGAGACCTGGCTAATGAGACATGGCATAACACATCTCAAAGAGGGAAAACACATCAACGGGAGGGGAACAAGATTACTTACAAACAAGGAAAACACAGGACTATTCTAGCAAAGAAACTCTCGCAATGAGGAAAATAAAACACTAGATAATAAACACAAAACGCTCCCGAAGGAGGAAAACCAAATCTAAACAAATGGGATCAAAGAAAAAGGCTCACCTAACAGGGGCTCTACTAATATCTAAAGCTATCTAACAAAAGAACACTCCACAAGCGGGAGGACAAAAACTGTAACAACATTAAACAAAAATAGATCTCTAAACTTAAAAAAGATTTATCAACAAAAAATCACTCTCAAAGAGGAAGTAGACAACAACTTACGTGGCAAAACAATTTCTTATTATCGGCAACCGGACTGTGACTATGAGGGCTTAGGTGCACGGACAGGACAAAACACTTTGGCACAAGACAAAGGGAGACGCAGACAATATATACACAATGTAATGGGGAACAGGTGGAAACAATCAGGGCGGGGAAGACAATCAGACCGGTGACACATGAGGAAGGGCAAGTGACCTGAAACGAGTGTAGTATAATACACTGGTTCTCAGAGTACTTGTGTTTAAATAAAATATATAAGTTTAAAAACATCAAACCATCAACATGTTGGATGAAATTAAACCAAAAGATCACTGGAGTTATCAGTCAGTGATTAGTTACTGTATAATGTGATGGTGAGTGAGATGTAAAACTGTTCAAAAACTCTGAAATCATGGCTCCAAACAAGGAGTGCAGACTAACAATTTAACACTTTAACTCTTTAACACATGAGCTTTGGTTCTTGAATTGAATTTCTCTCAGGATTCATCAATAAATATTCTTATTAATATGGGAATAAACCTTCAGCACATTGTAATATGACACCTGAATGAAATCTACTAGAATGTAATGTGATACACTCATATCCTTCACTAAAAACACATGATAATTAGAAAGGTGTAAAATATCCAAAAGGTCTTTAAATCTGTGGCTTGTCGTCAACAGTGACTTCACATGTGTCTGCATGACATTACATCTACAAAAGCTGCAACATCCATGATTGATGAATGAATGACATCTCTGCATGTTTTCTTCACTGTGATTTGAAGTCCACAGAAGTGTCAATGAACAATTCTACCTGTTGTTTGATTCTATTAAAAAATCAAAACGTTTTGTTTATGTAACAAAAATAAAAATTAAAAACATGTCCATGTGCTGAAGAAAGTGTATTTTTTTATTGTTTTTTATAGGAGTCCATGTAAAACAACAAAAACAACAATATATTCATTTATAAAAAATAGTAGCTGTGTACAATATCAATAAATACATAAATAAATAAATAGACAAACTACTCAATGTGTACACCAATAAATAAATAAATAGATAAATAAATAAGATGATAAACAATATATTAATTTGTAAAACAAAAAAAACAAAAAAAATTGCTGTGTAGAATATAAATAAATAAATACACAGACTCTTGAATGTTTACACCAATAAATAAATAAATAAATTCTTAATCTGACTCGGTGAGCAGAGATGAAACCAGCTGGTCTGCTCTCATCAGATGGGTCCTGATTTCCTTCCTGATCAGCTCCCAGGCTTCAGCACTGTGGCTCTACAGACACAAGAAGAGGATCAATATTAAAACATGATAGATAGATAGATAGATAGATAGATAGATAGATAGATAGATTTACCATCTTCTTCAGGACGTGACTCGACAGTCTCTTGAAATACATGTGCAGCTTCTTGTTCTTCTTCTTGTGGCCGTGACTCCCAGTCTAAATGAATCACAGATCAAATATGATCAATAAATAAACAATAAATCTCCATCACTCAGTCACCATGGACCTGTGAACTTGTACTATTCATTGATCTTTTCTAGAGAACAGGTGAGGTGTTGATCCACACTGAGACTTACACAGGAGCGAAGGCCGTCAGCCTGCTGGTTTACAACATTGACAAAGTTCTCCACTGTGTTCTCCTCCCATGAAGCATTGCTGTGATCCTCCTCAAACAGGGCAGCCGCCTCCTCCAGAACCTGAACTGTGAAATGAAGTTTATCCTCAGCCTGAAACGACAAGAAGAAGAAGATTAATAACAGCCATGATAACACACACTTTTCTATACAAGGAGAAGAAATCACTCTGCAGTAGACTAAAGTTTACTTACTGATGCTCTGGATGCGTGGCTGTACAAATGATTAGGGAAGGCCACAGTGTCCTCCACTTCAGCATCCTCAATAGCCTGCAGGACACACACAGACACACACATGATGCGTTGAAGGACACACACCGCAAAGTAAAGTCATTCAGTGAAGATCATTCAGTGACTTCATCCAAAGAAGTCCACTTACCATGGTGTTGAGTAGATCCAGAGAAGTTTCACTGTGCTGTCTGAATTTATGATCCACCCATCTGCAGCTTAGCGAGGAGCCTGCACTGTACAGACTGAGAGACAGGCACACAAACAAGATCCTGCTGAGCATCTTTACAAACAGACAAAGTGTCTTTGAGTTGCAAAAGTCGGATGTGTCCAGGTGTTGTGTTCAAACTCACCTGCAGCGGCTCATTTATACTGTAGCAGGACGCACCTATTTCATTTTCCTCACATCCACCCGTGGGAATCGCGACGTGGACTGTGGCTTACCCGGTTCAAACCCAGGTCACACATTTCGGATTTGAATTACTGTCCTCATAATATATATTTATCCTAGAATAAGATGATGTCACATTTAAATAGAAAAGAAGCTTTCTTTTATGATTTTCAAAGTAAAGTTTTTTCTGGGATTACATCAGTGTCGCTGATTGAGAGTTTAATTTAATTATTTTGACATTTAATTATTTGATCTGTGATTTTATGCTACTTGTTTTGTATTTTGGAGATTTCACGCAAGAAACTTTATTTATTTATTTATTCAGTTTTATTTGTTTTATTTAGTCCGCAGCAGATCGATGCCAGTAAACTGTGTCAACAAACGATGATTCTCTTTGTTTGGATTGCCATCGTTTTAATAACGTAATTGTTCATGATTATATTATGCAACTACAAACCGTGGATATAACTTCAGCGTGTCCTCATCACAAACACGTAGTAAGTAGAAAGTGTTTCCCTGAAGTGAAACTGAAAGTGAGCGTTACGTCACAGTGATGTCTTCAGACTGTAATAAGAAAAATCACAGCTCCATACTTAATTAAAATTATATAATATGTTTTATATCTCTTTCACAAACATAACAAATGTGTTGTAAATCAAACTTTTAATAATATATAACATTGTAGTTTTAAAAAAATAACACATTTTTATTCCTTGATGCCAGATGAGGGAAGTGGGTCAGAATATTTTTTTAATTATAAGAGACGATGGTGTCACTTTTCCAAATCTCTCAAATCTCACAGAGGAATATTCATGAAAGTTCATTCACCAGTTACATAATCAGATGTCCCTCTTGGACACACTGGATGTTTTGGACAGACATCATGACAGACAAAATGTTTACAGGTGGATTACAACAGAGATCAGGTGTGATGGACAAGACAAGCTGCTGTGTTTCAGCTCTCCTACAGGTATAGAGAATATGTTTAGTTTTGTGTCGCATTAGTGGAATAACTTTAGTTTTTATTTAAAAACTGAAGCTTAGTTCAGCATTTCTCATTTCACATATAGGTCTACTGTCAAATAACACAATCCATGCAATGCTACCTATATATATATTGTTATAATAAAGTGTTGTTTGAGACAAATGTTGCTTGAGTTTATTCTGAGATGTTTTGGTTGCATTAACTGCAGATAAACTGTTGTTTTATTGAACTGTGTAAAGAGTTTAAAAAAGAGTGAAATCTTACATAGAAATGTAACGTTATGTTTCTAAAAAAAATCTGTAATTTAGTTAGTTTAATAACATATTTAATGTTTAAATTGAAAATTTTAAAGTACTATATTTCCTTCTGAAATAGTGAAGTATAAGTATTCAGTGGTGATACTCAAAAAACAGTGGTTAGATATTTCTTGAGAAGACAGTAATAATATAAATGACTGTTTTATTGCTTTATTGTTGTTATTATTATTGATGTGATATAACTCTTTAAATATGTAGGGATTATTTACTCAGTGACATTTTGAAATGAGGATCCTCACACCATTTATCTCTCATTAAGACAACACAAGAGCTGTTTGCCTTTCCTCTTTCTTTCTGTCCTTGTGGTGTTGCAACAGTCAAAGTTCCCATGAAGTCTTATCTTATCTAAAGACACGTGTCTGTCAACACTGCAGCACTTCAGTGACTCCCAGACTTCATATGACACAGTGCTGATTTGTTTCAGGTGTTCTGATGAAGAGCTGGAGGAGAATCCCCTTCTGCACAGACAGACTGCAGACACTGAAGCAGCAGCAGCAGCAGCAGCTTCATGCTCTCAGGTAAGACAACGTGAAATGTCACGCAGCTCTCATCAATGAACGTCAGGCCACAGTGACGGCTCACTTTCATTTTCTCTGCAGGGAAACTTCCGCTTTATGGCTCCTCTTCCTCATTCATCACCAATCAACACAAGTCATGATGCAAGTCAATTAAACACAAACAGACGTGATGACGACATCAAAACATACGTGATCATCATAAATATGAAACACTGTAAACTGATTAAATTTAACAGATAAACTAAAGTTTAAATCATTATTTATGAAGGTGATTTTAATTCAAGGATCATTTACAGTGTCATTTTCTATTTGATCTGAAATATTCCGATAATAATCCATAAATTACTCAATCAAATAAGAGTGAGCTGTGTTTATCTTTATGTTTTTAATTTTCTATGTTTTTTAAATGATGTTTTAACTTTGTTGTTATTGTTGTTCATGCTTTTATTTTGTGACATTTCATATTCCCAGGAACATTAATTCAAATCCGAAATGTGTGACCTGGGTTTGAGCCGCGTTAGCCACAGTCCACGTCGCGATTCCCACAGGTGAAGTTTCTGTGTTTGTTTCAAATGATGTTTTAACTTTGTTGTTCATGTTTTTATTTTGTGACATTTCATATTCCCAGGAATAATTCAAATCCGAAGTGTGTGAGCTGGTAGATTCCCACAGGTGGATGTGAGGAAAATGAAATAGGTGCGTCCTGCTACAGTATAAATGAGCCGCTGCAGGTGAGTTTGAACACAACACCTGGACACATCCGACTTTTGCCACTCAAAGACACTTTGTCTGTTTGTAAAGATGCTCAGCAGGATCTTGTTTGTGTGCCTGTCTCTCAGTCTGTACAGTGCAGGCTCCTCGCTAAGCTGCAGATGGGTGGATCATAAATTCAGACAGCACAGTGAAACTTCTCTGGATCTACTCAACACCATGGTAAGTGGACTTCTTTGGATGAAGTCACTGAATGATCTTCACTGAATGACTTTACTTTGCTGTGTGTGTCCTTCAACACATCATGTGTGTGTGTGTGTGTGTCCTGCAGGCTAATAACTCCACTAACAGCACTGAGGATGCTCAGGTGGAGGACACTGTGGCCTTCCCTAATGATCTGTACAGCCAGGCGTCCAAAGCATCAGTGAGTCATCCTCAACTGTCATCAGATGTCAGACAGAACAAGTGATGAGTGATTTCTTCTCCTTGTATAGAAAGTGTGTGTTATCATGGCTGTTATTAATCTTCTTCTTCTTCTTGTTTCAGGCTGAGGATAAACTTCATTTCACAGTTCAGGTTCTGGAGGAGGCGGCTGCCCTGTTTGAGGAGGATCACAGCAATGCTTCATGGGAGGAGAACACAGTGGAGAACTTTGTCAATGTTGTAAACCAGCAGGCTGACGGCCTTCGCTCCTGTGTAAGTCTCAGTGTGGATCAACACCTCACCTGTTCTCTAGAAAAGATCAATGAATAGTACAAGTTCACAGGTCCATGGTGACTGAGTGATGGAGAGTTATTGTTTTATTTATTGATCATATTTGATCTGTAATTCATTTAGACTGGGAGTCACGGCCACAAGAAGAAGAACAAGAAGCTGCACATGTATTTCAAGAGACTGTCGAGTCACGTCCTGAAGAAGATGGTATATCTATCTATCTATCTATCTATCTATCTATCTATCTATCATGTTTTAATATTGATCCTCTTCTTGTGTCTGTAGAGCCACAGTGCTGAAGCCTGGGAGCTGATCAGGAAGGAAATCAGGACCCATCTGATGAGAGCAGACCAGCTGGTTTCATCTCTGCTCAACACCAACTAAAATCTGTAATCTGACTGTCAGATGAACAATCTGTTTTTTTTTATTGACATGAAGAATATTTATTAACTTATTTATTTATTGAATCATGGAGCAGTTTGTGTATTTATTAGTTGATTAATATTCTACACAGCTATTTCTTTAATGAATTAATATATTGTTAAACAACTTATTTATTTAAGTTTCATTTATTTACATGAAGAATATTTATTAACTTATTTATTTATCTATTCATTTAGTTGTTTGTGCTTTCATCTAATGCAACACAATGTTATATATTTATATATATATATATTTATTTATTTTTTATGATCAACAAAATAAAAAGTGTTGCAGCAAATAAAAATGTGTTTTTATTCCTGTCACATAATGAGGGTTACATTCCATTCAGGTCAAACAGGGTCAGGGTGTTGCTGTAATGTTTGTAGAGTCCCTGCTGCAATAAACAGAACGGAACCTCAGTTAGTATCATTGTTGAATGAATCACCTGTGTTGCTGCTGTGAAAAAATATGTATATTTTATAAAGGAACAAAACACGTGCGCCGCCCGGGAATCGAACCCGGGTCGCAAGAATGGGAATCTTGCATGATACCACTACACCAGCGGCGCAGATGTCCAGGAAGAGAACAAAGATCTATATAAACAAATAAATTTATAAATACAAATAAATTGTATTTTCTTGATTTAGACAGATTCAGGCTTCACTATTATCACTTGGACTCGTTGGGGAACATGCTGTAAGAATAGTTAAACCGCAAAATAGGCCCACGCATTTATTTGAAAAAAACTAAAAAAAAAACACGCATAAATGTGGACTCTTACGCTGAAAGGGCGATTTATCTACATCCGGTGAAAGCGTCTTCCCATGTTGTTGTTGTGTTGCCGGTTCGAGTCCAAATGTTACCGACAACTAAAGAAAACCGGCTCGCAGGTGTAGTTAGCGAAACAGTCCGAGGATTACAGACGCCGTGAGTCGGGTAGGTGTAAGAAAATGCGCGTTTATGTTGAAAATACCCACCGGAAATGCTTCATTCTGCGTTATAAAGCTGTGATGATGCTAAGCGTGTTAGCCACAGCAGGCTAGTTTCACCTTAATCTCATCAGGTGACGTTAGACCATAAACACCGACTGTCTCCATCATCGTCTCCCCCCACAGAGTGCACTCATGTCGGGCAGGAGCAGCGGCGTGGAGTGGGTGGAGACAGCCGAAGAGATAGTTATAACCGAGGAGTGTGTCCCACCTGACAACAGCAACACCTGTGCAGGTATGACACGTTTCCTCCTGATGTTGAAAGCTGTGTTCATGTATGAGCTGCTGACACTGTGCCTCTTGTTCCTGCAGTGATTTCAGTCATAGAGCCAGAAGAGACGCCGATCCAGAGGTTACTGGACACTGTGGGGCATGAAGACAACCTGGAGGCTCATAATGGCTTTTGTAAGCAAGGCACAGTGTTTATTATGTGAATTAATATGACATGAGGCAGACTTTAATGAGCTTGTGTAAATATGCAGAGGAAAGCCATGAGCTGTGGTCGAGCTCCTCCAGGAGCTGTTTACAGTCTCATGCAGGAGGTGAGAGGACTTGTTCATGATCCTCCTCCTCCACTACGTCCTTTATGGAGTTCTGGGGACGGTCCAGGTCCAGCTGGACCACTCCAAAGGACTTCTCAGCAAGTGGAGATGACTTTGACCCTTCTTGTACAGGACGTCTGTGTTGACAGTTCACCGGTGTGGTCCGGTCTGGTCTTCTTTGTCTTGTGATGGTTGTTGAGATCGATACATATCCTCCATATGCAGGAGCATCTCTGAAACCTAACACAAAAGTTTCACATCAACAACTAAAGGCAGAGGGGGACAAACACACAAAATGTCCTGTTATTTGGCATTAGTATTGTTGTTTTATTCCTCTTCAATATAACTGAAGTGTCTTTCCATTAATGAAATTATAGACGTGATGTACTGAATATAATCCACTTCAGCTACACATGTGAAGCTTACAGGAGGTGTACTTTGTTTCCCAACCAAGTGCCACAGTTTAAGTTTTTATTGTAGTTGTTAGTAGTGCTACTACTACTACTACTACTACTACTACCCTAATAAATAATAATAATAATAATAAGAATAATAATAAAATAATAACAAAAAATAGACTAAAAATAATAACAAAAAAATATACTACTAATACAATAATAATAAAACAAATATATAATAACTACTACACTACTACACTACTACTAATAATAATAATAATAATAAATAATAATAACAAAAAATAAATAAGACTACCATTACTTCTAATAATAATAATTTAAATAAAAAAAAATAATACACTAATAACCACCACTACTACTAATAATAATAATAACAAAAAAATTACTACTACTACTACTAATA
The DNA here is from genome assembly GCF_000972845.2 of Larimichthys crocea. Classification (NCBI taxonomy): domain Eukaryota; kingdom Metazoa; phylum Chordata; class Actinopteri; family Sciaenidae; genus Larimichthys; species Larimichthys crocea. Next base: position 20,923,267 of record NC_040026.1, read on the forward strand.
AAAATAACAAAATATAATAATAACAAACATATATTTATACAGCATTTTCAAAAGTTTCCAAGTGCTGTACATACAGTAGTTGAATGTCAATAATACAAAATATCCAAGAATAATAACTAATAGTAAGAAAAAACATTAAACAGATAAATCTGTTACAATAAATAATGTACAATCATAGTAAAAGTTTTTTTTTTAAAGACGTTTTATAAGATGTCTTCACTGATTTTTTTAATGTGTGTGTAGAGCCAAATTTGGCTGTAATGAGTGGTTGTTCACTGTGTGTACAGTAGGTGGCGTGAAATTATCAGACGCTCAGGTGGAGAGGTAGGAAGTCACTGTTGTCAGGTGTCTGTCCGCTGGGGCACTCGGTCTGTCCGGGGTTAAACAGCTTAGTACCTTCAGTCTTAGGCTAAGGTCCTTGAGCAGTGCGTGTTTCGTAATGTCTGCATGTGTCGAAAAATACTAATACTAAACTAATATAATAATAATAATAATAATAACTAATCTAATAAGAGGTTTTATTCTTTTCTTTTGTCTTTTTACATTTTCCAGATTGCGACGAGTGTCTGACTCTCTTCCAGGACCAAAGTGATCCCACCAACATTGGTGGCCCGTCTTTTGTTCTTGACTTTCCAATGAAATCGGGCGTCCCGCAGAGGGCCCTCCTCACTCTTCCCTACGGCCTGATGATAGGCAGATCCAGTATTCCCTTTGCAGGCGTTGGGGTCATTAATCACGGACCAGTAATGTCTCCAGGAATGCATTTTGGACCGTATGAGGGGGAAGTGACGACGAGGGAAAATGCTGTGGCGAGTGAATTCTCCTGGGAGGTGAATTTGGCATTGGGTCTCTACTTATAGTTGAGATTTTTCCTCTTTGGATACTTCCTATTGGGGTTCTTGTTCAATTTTGCATATTTTGTCTGATTTTCTGCAGATTTACAAAGGAAAAGATGAGTACGAGTACATTGATGGTGCCAGAGAATCATACTCGAACTGGATGAGGTAATGTCTGTTTCTCGTTCAGCCTCAGACTTCATTCCAAAGAGTTCGCTTGGACTCGAATACCAAACTCAATGCAGCAGAACCAGGGATGGAAACCTGATACTCACAGTATCAAGGTCCAGTTGTAGAGGGGGATAGATTTATCATGTCAAGTTGAGCTGCAGGTCTTCAGGGGGTTTTTGATGGTAGAGAGAGACGCCCCTGATCTGGTAGGACGTTCAACCAACTGGGAACAACAGACGGTCAGGAGGTAATAAGAGCATTTAAGTAGGTGGGTGCAGAACCGGAGACTACTTTGTAAGAGTTAGGGATTTGACTTTAATGTGGCCTGCTACAGGTAGCCAGTGGAGCTCACTGAGCAGTGGGGTAGCACGTGACCTTTTGGGTTGATCGTCTGATCATCAGAGTCAGTTCCAAATAATATTTTTACCATCTGTCTTCTCGCACAGGTACGTTAATTGCGCTCGAAATAGAGACGAGACGAACTTGCTGGCAGTCCAGTACAAAGGCAGCATCCTGTATCACTGCTGTCGCACCATACACCCCGGAGATGAGCTCATGGTGTGGCCCAGCAGCAAACTGCTCACCAACTTTAGTGAAGCTTGGTCGCAGGTGTGGTTGCTGAAGTTGAATGCATCAGGTATCGTTTCGCTCGTCGTGATGAATTCGATCTTTGTGGCTTTTTATCGACAATTTTGGTCAACTTATGTTCCCGTTCTCTTCTAAATTGCAGAGAGCAATATGACTGCGACAGCTCAGGTCTTGCTGTGCTCCCACTGTCAGCTGTCCTTCACCACAGAGGCCTTCCTCCAGCGACACACAGAGTACTTCCACATGCAGCCTAAAGTTGACTGTACACCACCAGCCGAGCCTGAAAATCCTGCTTCCAGCGCAGACTCCCTGGTGGAGTTAACCATCAACCCCGTAGAGTCCAATACGTGCGGCGATTGCGGGAAGATCTTCAAGCAAATACCTCACCTGAGGAGACACAAGCTTTGCGTGCACTCAAACAAACGGCCCTACTGCTGCCCACAGTGCAGGCGGAGCTTTAGTCAGGCGTCTGGATTAATCAGACACCAGCTAGTCCACAAAAAGGAGGCCGTGATAAAAGACGCAGACATTGTTCCTGATCAGAGCACAGTGCTTAGTGAGAAGAACGAGAGCTTGACAGATGCAGATCCAGCTGTAACCGAGGAAACAAAGGAAGTGGATGCAGGTGAGAATCTAGAAGAAGCTATGGATATAACTGAAATTGACAACCGTTCTGCAGGAGAGGCGGAAACATCACGGTCCAACTGTTCAGACTGCGGAAAGAGCTTCACAAATGAAGCGGCCCTTAGGAAGCATAAGGTGACGGTCCACGAAAGGTTGCGTCCGTACGTCTGCACGGTTTGTCAGATGTGCTTCGGCCAGTACAACGACCTGACCAGGCACCTGCGCAGTCACCAGAAGCGAAGCAGAAGTAAAGAACCAATAAATCCGCTTCCAGAGGAGTCGACCACGATGCCGTTTAGCTGTGCCGAGTGTTCACTGGCTTTTCCGTCAGTGGACGCCCTTCAGCAGCACATAAGTCAGCATCACTCAGGGGAGATTGTTGTGGAAATTCAAGATGACGATCCACCGCCTGCTGTTGATGATCAGAGCAACGATCCAGACTTTATCCCACAAGCCTCTGTGGCTGAATCTACCCAAAAACTTTCCTCTCAGAGGCCACAGCGACTTGGAGCCAGATCTAAAATTTCTGCCATAACCAAGCTCATCGCTCCAAAACGGAGGTCGACCATCTGCAAGAAGCCGTCACCCAGTTCCGCCCAAGCTGAGGGGAGCTCCGCCGAACCAGAGGCAACTGTCGACACGAACAGAAAGCTGACAAAATTCAAGTGGTTCAGCTGTAATCGCTGTAAACGAACGTACTCGAACCCAGATGAGCTTAAAGTGCACAAGTGCATGCTGAGGCAGCACAAGTGTGGTCAGTGCGGGGCGACCTTCAATAAGTCTGGCTTCCTGAAAAGACACGAGCAGATGGTACACACTAATGCCAAATCCTACAGCTGTGACCGCTGCGGTAAGGTCTTCGCCACATCTGCAAACCTCAAACAGCACCAGAAGAGCAACACTTGCATGAAGTATCACTGCACGTCTGAGCTCTTCCCGTGCTCATTTTGCCAGTTCTCCTTCACGATGAAGAGCTACCTTATTAAACACATCAAGAGACACCATCCCGTGGAGTATCTGTCACTGTGCAACTCGGATGGCCTCACGGATCAGCTGGAGGAAGAGGAAGAGGAAGAGAAGAAAGAGCGTGTGTGCCCCCATTGCGGGAAGAAATGCGCAAGCGCCAAAGCTTTCAAATCTCACGCGTGCCTCCAGCAGGTGAAGGTGCTGTACTTGTGCACAGACTGCGGCAAGGGCTTCACGAACCCCTACAGCCTCAAGCAACATCAGCGCATTCACACGGGGGAGAAGCCTTACAACTGCCCCCAGTGCAGCAAAAGCTTCTCCTACGCCGGACAGCTCAACGTGCACCTCAGGACGCACACCGGCGAGAAGCCGTACCTGTGCACCCACTGCGGAGAGAGCTTCAGACAGTCGGGCGACCTGAAGCGTCACGAGAGGAAGCACACGGGCGTTAGGCCCTACAGCTGCCCTGAATGCTGCAAAAGCTTCAGCCGCCCGCAGAGTCTCAAAGCTCACCAGATGCTTCACCTGGGACAGAGGATGTTTAAATGCACCCAGTGCGGGAAGAGCTTTTCCCGAAACTACCACCTCAGGAGACACCATCAGAAGATGCACTTGTAGTCACTTTCTAGGAATGTGGATGCTGTACCGGTGTAAACCGAATTGCACTAAATTGGTCGAGTACTTCACGACTGTGCTGTTTTGAATGTCCTGTACATAACATTATTTAGACTTTAAAGGTCCAGTGTGTAGGATTTAGTGGGATCCAGAGGTGTAGTTGCAACCTTCTCAATTCACCCTTGCACAAAGGAGGCTACTGTGGACTAAGTGGAAGAGGCGATTGTGCATATAAAAGACTTCTCTTCAGGTGATTATACACCTTCTACCATATCCTGTAAATACAGCCCACCAAGGGTGCATTCAGACAGGATCAGGCGCTGTGGAGAATCGCTGCAGGGTTGTCCGGCAGTGTCAGGATGGCTGCTGGACAGAACCACTGTGAAACAATCAGGATATAACTGATTAACCGACTTTATCGATGCCGGTGCGCCCTCTCATTCACTGTCAATGTCACTCAACCACCAAAGCAGATTGTCTCGCAATTTCGCAGCGCAAATTGCGAGACAGACTCAGATTTTGGAAGCTGGGTACCTGAAAATAAACAAAGCCAGAACACACAACAGAGAGTATCAGAGTTTAGTCCATGAATCCACCTGGACGGTCTTGGTTTCAGAGACATTTCAGGCTGACTGTGGAGGTTTGACGGGCTACAAAACACACTACTCCCACTCAAATAAATGGAAAAACTTGAACGTTTTCAACCTCCGCAGTGCCGGATCACAGTCTGAATGTGCCCTAAATCTGACAGACTGGGCCTTTTTTTTAAGTTTGTTCAAATCTGAAGCATTTCATATCCAAAAAAGAAAGTTTATTTTTATGTTTAGAAAGAGGTCAAAATGAAAATAAACACGTCATTCATTCCATGCTGTGAACTTTGCTTTGAAATAATAATAAATAAAAAGACCAGTTTGACCATCACGGTTGACCATTTATTCCACAAAACATACAATGCAAAGCATGTGCACTGTACAAGCCTTAATATTATGAAAATACTCATAACCATGCCTGTTTTTTCTTAAATTTGAATTCATCCAGATCTACTTCATTTTTTTTTTTTTTCAACGACACAGTATAACTGTCTAATGAACATTGCTTTTGTCAGTTTTTGTCATTTGTTAGCTCATATTTCCACCTTGACTATATTATAAATATTAAGTAAAATTAAAATATTTCAGTCTCACCTGAACTATACAAACATACCGGTATGACAGTTGACACAAGTAGACTCAATTTCATTTTTAAACTGTGCGGAAATTGAAACAGGTAGAAACCCGGCAGTGTTTTTCCATGTGCTACACACAGTGGTGTCAAGTGCAGCTGCTGGTTAAGAGACACAAGCTTCTTTTTTTTTTGTTTGTTTTTAAATCTATATCTTTGCTGCTGCTGCTGGTAATCTTTAACATCCCAGTCCCAGTAATGTTTCTTATATCAGTAGTCCTAACTAATACCAGTTACACAAGTCCTTGACAACATCCATTTTCGAGGGGAGTAAAATCCATTTTTCGTTTGTGGCACAGCAGTTTGTGGAGGCTTGTTTCTGTGTTTTTCGAAAGACGCGAGGGGGTTGAAACCGGAGGGTTTGACGCTCATCACGTGAGTCTTAATGTGTAAAAAAAACACAAACACTTTCTGAAAGGTAGGCAGCAGGTGGTTCTCAAGGTTAAGTGACAAGACCCCTACGAAGGTTGGGTTACTGTTTGTACAATTTCGAAGACACCTCTTCAACACTTGTTCCCGTTTTTCTTCCTCCGATCCAGTGAAGCACCTTTGTCGATGTCTTCTTCTTCAGTGCAATCTCCGTCCAATTTACACATCTTCATCACATAAAATATACAAACAACCCTCAATCTCATTAGTTTATATTATGTTAAATGTTATACACATATTAAAATTTTTTACAAACCAAACTGATTGTTAAACCACACAGTATCACGTCTGTACAAAACAAAACTAGGCGAAAGAAATTAAAGGAAATTTGTTTTTTTTTGTTGGGTTTTTTTTTTTGGCAATTAAAAGCAACAGCCCGGTCTGTCACAAAAAAAACACAAATTAAGGGATAAAATACTGAAAATGAAAAAAGGAACAGTACACATCTAGAGCTCGACAGAGTCTGTGTTCGTGATGATAAAACCGTTCGTGTTAACAAAAAAATGGTTAAAAACGGGGGTTAAGTGGCCAAAACACAAAGCCTGAGGACACGTGTACAGTATGCGACCAGAAACCAAGCTCAGGTTGGAGACAAGAAATACCCTGCAGGTCATTGCGAGCACAATAACACTATCTTCTGCTTTCTGAGATACGTAACGGACTGAAGGCTTTTATAAAGGTTCAGATTTCAGCTCCTCGACACGGCACTCCAGATCAGCCACCTGCAGGAGAGACGAGAAGAGGCTGTTAGGACAATGTTGAGTTATAATAATAATAATTATATTGCTTTTCTCAATCAATCATCAATCAGACTTTATTTGCGTAGCACTTTTCATACAAACACCCCACTTTATAAACACAATCACAAACTAGTTAATGCTGCCGTATCACACTGCAGTGAGGAAACACTGGAGACAGGTTAGTAAATAAAGAAATAAATACATATTATTTATATAATATATAACTTGTGATGCATATATAGATAAATATATAAGGAATATAGGTTAAATAATAATAATAAATAATAATAATAAAGATCGATGTTGAGTCTCTAAGTTACAAAAATGTATATAAGTCTGATACGAATCAATGTTTTGATCTGAATCTTCTTAATCTGATATTAAAAATAAATGCCAGGTTTTCTTTTTTGTTGGCAAACTGTACGTTCACATTTCATTCTAATATTATCCTTCGCATGCTGCAGAGTGAGTCACACCAGCCTTTTAACAACCAATACAACACGCTGACTAAATATGGTCCTCTGAGGGAGCTTTCGCTTCATTGAAAAAATATTTCAAGGTTACAATAACAAGCCACAAGAATCACTGAGGTCAAACTGTTCTCATGCGTGCTGGGAAAAAAAAAAAGAAACGACCACAGTCTCAAACTGCAATTAAAGGATTTTTAATGTAACTAAAACTAAAATTTCTTCAGCGTTATTATTTTGTTATCAGGTGTTCTGTATTCTGTATTTTTCAGAGATCTAACCATCAACCATACCTGCTCTTGGAGATGTCCGGACTCCTCTTTGAGAAGAGAGGCCTCAGCTCCAACTTGTGCACAACGCTGGGTCTCCTTCTTCAGGTACTCGATCTCCCTGTCAAAGGAATCAGAGTGTCAGACTGTGATATATCACTATTTATACAACAGTTGGCTCCAACCAGGTAATTTGATTGGACGGGACTTGTGCTGATATAGGGAATAACAGCACTGGGACCGCTCTGCAGGTGTCCTGACGACTTCTAACGACCGTTACATTGACAGTCGTCATCTGTCTTAGATTGTAACTTTGCACCACAATACTTCACATATACTTTAACACACTGAGGTTGTGCTGTTATACTGAATATCAGCACGGCTGCCGGAGCCATGCTGATATTCAGTATAACGTCACAAGCTTCAGTGTGATATCCATGATATTCTCTCGTCTTACTTCTGCTGATACTCCTTGATCAGGCGTTTGGCTTTGCTGTACTTGCGCTCCAGCGTCTGATACTGGGACTGTGTCTCCTTCAGGTGCTCGTCCACCGCCTGACAAAGGCTCTGAGCCTCCATCCAGTAGCCCTCTAGCTTCTCCATACGCTCCTTGTTCTCCTGCAGGGTCTGCTCCAGCTGGGCTTTATCCATACGCCAGCGCTGCTTCTCCTGCTCCGCGTGGTGCAGCTGGAAAGGTGATAATGTTAACACCTCTGATCCTTAGAATAATCATCTGTGCTTCGTCTGCCTTTAGGATTAACTATCATCTGATGTAACATAATTACCTTTCTTTTCAGCTGTTGGATCTCAGCCTGGGTGACAGCATGCTTTATCTGAAGCTTTATGTCAAAGAGAGAAGACAATTTTAAATACATGTGTTAATATTAGGTACATCCGATGGAATAAGCTGTGATTACACAAGGAATGTTCCAGTTAAGGAGTTCATGTCTCACTTCTTTGTATTTATGGGCCAGTTTCTCAGGGTCTGTCTCCAGAGGCGACATGTCCTCATTCTCTGCCAAGTCAAACACCTCGATGGCGCTTGGATACGGCGGGCTGACTTCCTCGTCCTCGTCCTCTTCCTCATCTGTGCCGTATTCACCGCCCTGCAGGGATGAGGTCAAGATAAAAAAACCTGACTTTTGATTAGAAGAAGTGCTGATTCACGCCGTACTGGTCTGACGTGTCTGTGGCGATAGTCTTCTGACCACTAAAGGCACTTTTACACTACATATCTCATTCACACACTGATTTGCTACCATGCACGGTGCCAGCTGCTAATCACCGATGGAGCAGCATCAGGAGCAATTTGGGGATCGAAGCACCAATCATCTGATTAGTGGACGACTGATTAGTGCTCGACCTTCCTGAGCCACAGCAAATACTAATATATGTACAATAAGTATGTTTTTGAAAAGAGCTGCACAGTTTTTGGCAGGTGCAAAGGTTCACAATATGCTGATTATTATATATAAATGTGCAAGATGAGGTGCAAAGGATGTTAAATAAAAGGTGTGTGTTAATGTGACGCATTCAGTCAGTAACATGTAGCATCTGGGTGGGTGGAGGGTGGGTGGAGGGTGAGAGTCGGCGTCAGAAGAGGCCCTGAGCACCACAGACATCCACAAATTCACATTATTGGATTAAATATAAATAATAAATTGGGGGGCGCTGAACCTTTTAAAGTCACATCTTGCTGCCTTATTTGATGCAGCTGAGTTCAGATGTTACATCAGGACATTCAGAGAGAGAAAGCTGAATTTTTGGAGCACAGAAAACAGGAAAAAACAAAGTGAAATGTGTCATTTAACTGTCTTTAAAAAGCACGCGTTTCTGTGCTGTGACACCAAACAGACACTAGATGGTGCCGAACTCCAAAGTGCATACTACACTTTCTATTATACAACCTCATGCTTTTCAAGAACCACCCACCATCACCATCACCCCTGCCATGAGTGGGGCAACTTCCTCTCCGTCATCATAATGAAACTACAAACCGTTTATTTAGTACATTCTCTGTTCATGTGAAACTAAAACAGAGAGAAAATCATCCGAGACTCATTTATGGATCAACAAAGCAAAGGACATCCGAGGGCAACACGTTTGAATCATCCTGATTAGTCCCTATTTTAGAGCCGAGCTTATCGTTTTGATCAGAGTGATACATGCTGGGTACGACGGTGCGGCCAAAAACACAGCGGAGATGGTCGCTTCTGTTCAGCATGGTGCTCGGATAAATTTCATAATCCTAAAGGGGAACCAAGGGCTTACTTCACAATGAACGGTTGCCAACATTTTGATTTTTAAGGAAGCATTTTGTGTCTGAACAGACTGAGGATGTTACATAAACAAACTGTTGTTTTCCTACTTTAAATTTTGATAGACGCATTTTCTAAATCTGGAATTGATCTATAAATATTAACTAAGCTGTCAAAGATCATCTAGTCACAAGCCGAATCTTCTATTTAATTCCTACAAATCTCATAGTTTGATGTTGGCATGTGTGTGTGTGAATGATGACATCTGCAGTGTGCATGTGCAGACGTTGCACCGCCTGACTCCACAATGACAAACCGAGCAGTTTTGTCAGCTCGCGTTGGATCCTACAGCAGCACTCCCATAGCCCAGAGCATAAAAAGACGAACCTCTTGTTCGTCCATGTACTGGTTGTAGCGCTGCTCCATCATCTCCCTCTGCCAGCGTTCCTGCTCCAGGGTCTGCTGGATGAGCTGCGCCACTTCGCTCTGCTCTCCCGGCTTCTCTCGCCCAATCACGAACCTGCGTTTTGACAATCATTAGTCCGGTATTTGACAACTCTGACAAAAGCCCCAAACCAAAATACAAAAACATGTTCAAAGTGACAAGCAGAGCTGAGATATGCCTTTATCTGATGTATGTGCATGCTAAATAATACATGATGGTCCACTGAGGAGCACGAACACTGGCTGTTTTTCATATATAATAGACTACTTACAGCCCTCTTCAGTTGGTATAGTGTATTAATGTAGGATGTATGGAATGTGCTGGCTCTCTGATGACAGAAAATAACTTCCTGTTGAGGGCTGAACAAAGGCAGTCTCTATGGAGTTCTTCTATGATTAAAATCAAACCCTCGGCTCGGCCCTCTCCTTTGAGCTCATTGTACAGCTCGTTATAAAGGTTACACGTTTCCCTGATTGAGCCTCACAAATCTCAGTCCAATTAAAGCCACTAAACAGTAAACAGGAAATAATACAGTGAATCACGACAAAGCCACAGACGGTTATTAAGCCAGCCGCTGCAGCCTTTCAATTTCAACGGGTAATTAAATGTTCACAAACACACTTCCTGTTCCCATCTATTTGTCTGCCTGATGTTTTTTTAAATTTTTTTATGAATAGGCCACAAGCTCTACAGCGTCGTTCCATCGCTGCAGCATCTACGGAGAAGTCTCTGATCTTCACAAGTCACACAACACTAACAATTACCCCACCGTGCTGACCGCTAAACCCTGAATTATGAATGAGCTTGGATGACACAAGGAGCACACGAGGAAGAGGAAGAGTCCATGAGAACATCAACCAAAGAGCCGGGCTATGGATAAACCTCTGGCATTTTTAAAATGATACTTTTGATGCCGAGTGTGTTTGTTCCCCCTCTGATAAGCGTGATTTCTGTGGCTCTGGCGTGGAATCTCTGCACCAGATTCAGGATGTCTTTTCAATGCTGAGGGGATATAATCATGACCCTGTGAGACTTGGAGATATAAATCTACAGTCTGGTGGGCTGAATGGGCAGGATGTGGTAGAAGTCAGTCCTGCGTGTAAGACTTGACTTGTGGGTATGTATCGAGAGGAAACCATCTCTTAAAGTAAGAATGCTGGATGTCGTGGAGAGCTATGGCAACAAAGGGTAACAAAACACCAGCCATGGTCACGGCTAAAGCATACAGTGAGCCTGAGGGAGCGAGACAATGGCAACTGTAAAAATAAACGCTGTTAAACAAAGGGCATGGCTAACATGCTTTATATATAACATATTGTTATTTAAAGATTCTTTTTTGGACTTTGGAGCCTTTATTTTGATAGAAGGAGCTGAAGAGTGAGGGCCAGAGGTCAGAGTTGAACCCTGGCCATTGTGACAAGGACTGAACCTTCATACATGAGCCACATAAGTCATCACAGTTTATCCTGAGGAAGATATGAACGTCTGCACAAAAGTCCAAGGCAATCCATCGAACTGTTGTGGAGCTATTTCAGTCGAGACCGTAGTGGTGAACCAACATTTCCATCTCTAAAGCCATGCTGCTCTTGTGGCTTGTAAACACTATAGCGTTGGATGATTTGCGTTGATTAAAGTGTGTCAAAGGAACTGCAATAAAATCACGAATCTTCAGAGGAACTCTTACTTGACAGTTCCTGAGGTGTTCCTGAGTACGGAGGCGGCGAAGCTCTGGGTGACTCCCACCAAACTGGTCCCATCCACCTCCACAATCAGATCGTTCACCTGAATCCTGGAGGAAGCAGTCAGGAGACAAGTTTAGGATTTACAGTAATAATAGCTTGACTGTTCATCATCTTTACACTGAAGCCCACACAAGCCAAACTCCATTTATAAGTGTCTCGTTCTTGGCAGAAAGACCTGTTTTTAGTTGCCAAGAACGAGACAGACAAGTGGGCCAAAGAAGCGTCCGCTCCTGGAAATAAAACTACGACTACTGAAGCTAACATCAGGTCGGCATGTGCTTTACAAAGCCAGGTTTGAATGAACTTACCTGCCATCCCTGTGTGCTGCTCCTCCGTCTGTGACTGTCTTCACAAAGATGCCCAGCTTCTCCAAGCCCATGTCAGCTCCAGCACCCATCCCGATGATACTGATGCCCAGGCCGTCGCCATCTGAAAGAGAACGTGGAATATCTGACAAGCTGTTGATTTTTAACAGGTTGCGCTCAGGTAGATATGTCATACTGTCGTGCAGTTCATGAACGGAGGTGGTGGTGCCGCAAACGTGGTTTCGATTCCACATTCATGTTATTATTAGTTTTGTTTGCATTCGGTGTTACTCACCAGAAAAACACATTGTTTGTGTCCTTGAGGCACGACAATGCATTTCCTCGCTTGTAAAATATTTACAAGGACAATTTTTTCTTGCATTTTGCATTTCTTCCTGTACCTACCACACCAAAGTACAGTATCTGAACAGCATCAACAGGCTCCGGGTTCAATCAACCGCAAGAACTACGTAACGCTTCACGGCACTAAGTCACACAGCACCAAATATTTCACTGATTTTGGTGAAACTGGATCATATTTTATGGAGAAAATGTTTTCTGGTTTTCCCTCTGAAGACCTCAGGCTGCTCCGCCTCAACTCTCTGTGATTTACAGAGTTTCCTGATGGACAGTGAAGTAAACTGCTGTAGCTGCTGTTAGATCAGTTTGTTAGCCGGGGCTGCCCGGACCACGGGTGTTTTGGTACGGGGAGAATGATGACGGGTATCGGAGGATGGTGTTGTGCCAGAACATGAGCTGGATAAAGCAGGCAATGTAACCGGGCTCTGCAGTCTCTATGGACATAATGACAGAGGTGAAAAGACCAAAGAGGACACTGACGGAAAAAAACGGAGAGAGTGAGGCGAGCAAGAAGCCGAAAGACAAGAGAAATCTGGGACTGACTTTTAGTGGTTGGAGTCAGTAATATCAGCTGGCTGCTGTGTGTTGTGTTGTTGACCTTGCTTGATGTTTGGCTGTTTGCAAAGTTGTCGACTTGCTAGTTTTTGATCATAAACAGAACAAATACACGCTGTCCATATTTACCACAGTGTGGGATTTCACTCTGAAACTGATATCTGATGATCTTGATATCTTGTAGATGTATAATAATAATAATAATGCATGGAGTATATCAAGATATAATGGTACCAATGGAGTTTTTAGCCGTGATACTGCTGTCCTCAGAGCCAGCGGGAGAATCTGTTCCAGAGGTTGGATCCAAAACTGCAGACGACAGCTTCATCGCAAGTCTGATTTTTTTTTTTGTTGGTACAGTGAGCAGCACACAGTCTACACACAGAGGATATGAGGGGGTCTACCAGGGACATGCAGCATATCAACCACACAGTCAGAGGCGAGTACATGACAGGATTTCTAAAGTGAGATCTTAAATCGATCCTAACACAAACTGGAGGCCATGCTATGAAGAGTTTGTTAACGCTGTTTGTCCTGATTCAATTAAAGTAGACGGCACATCATTAACACGTATAGAAGAGGATCACATATGGTGTCCTGTATAACCTGCCCTGTACACAACTCTAAATATAGTCTTCTATAAATATATTAATGCACGATAATGTTGGAGGGATGTTGGAAGTGTGGCTCACTGGGAAAAGATGAAAGGTAAAACCAGCGGTTGTCTTGGAGGGAAAAGGATGGTTGGCAGAAGAAATTAATTTTAAAATGTCTTGTACTTGTACCTGTACACGAGCACTGGGAAAAAAGAGCTTTATAATGTTCGGTACCTTTCTCCAGCTCCACAGGGAACAGGTCCAGCCTCTCCACCCTTTTCTCCAGCTCGTACTCAGCAGACGCTGCCATGGGGTCCACGTCTTCATTGCGCCTGTCGTAGTCTTCATTGGGGTACGTGGCAAACACCTGCAAGAGGAAACCGAGATGCTGAATCAGGCTGAGGAGCACGAACCTCGTGTGAGTTTGTGTACTGTATTCGTAGGTTTTCCTTGAAACGGAGGGGGATTTATGAGACGCTCCGTTGTACCTATCAGCACATCTAAGAGGCCGTTAATTAGCGTTTTTCATCTGGTCAAATCTTAGTTGTGAATGCATAAATATGTAACTATTCCTTTAAATACGTCCTCTCTGATAACCGATCCTCTCTGTGGTGTTTCTGCACTGCCCAAAGGTCGGTCAGCATTAGCCTTGTGGTAGCCTTGTCCCCTTGGGATTTCTGCTACTTGAGGTTTGTGTAGGTGACCCTTTTTCTTTTCTCTGCAGACATGGCAGCTTGTCAGATCTACTCACAGTTCTTAGCACTTACTCCAAATATAGAAACTGAAAACAGAAAATGCATCACTTCCTGTGCAGCCTAGAAACCGTCGTAAATGCAGAACGCACATTTATCTACATGGAAATGTGGATTCTGACTTTGTTTTTCTAAGCATGTTTGCTCATGTACTAAACCCAGTATTTCAGTTTGAAATGCGCATCAGCTTGAGCATAAATTACCGATCTTTTAATCTAATAGTTCAAGGATTAGTCACAGAAGAGTGGTCGTGTAAATTCTCAAAAATATTCCACATTTTTTGGCCAAAACGCAGAGACAGCTGAGAGACAGACGAGCTGGAAACGGAGGTTTCATAATGCGATTTCAAATGTATCGACCATTTCATCTGAGGCAGCCGCAGAGTTTTCCTCGAGGCCTCTCCGAGCTGTATCATTTCACAGCGGTAATGTGTATCAAGCACACCAGGGGGGTGGTGGGGGGGGGAATCAAACACAACCACTGAAGTTGCTCTCATGAAGACAGAGGCCTCTGTTTTTCAGAGTCCAACTTCCTACAATTCACTCTGGTCTACCAGCATGACAGTTTACATAACCACCTCCAGCATGCTAATGGAGGCCTTCTGCAGCTGCTGCACACACACACACACACACACACACACACACACACACACACACACACAGTAAGCTGAATCTTTAAAAGCCTCACTTTCAGTCTTTCCTAGGTGATTATGCATGCAGCACCTTGCATGCTCCACCAGCCACACTAATTCAGCGGCGGACCTTCTCCTTTCACACGTTCTTTCATTTATTCCTTTAAATTTCTTCCTCCACTCTTTCCATCACTCAAGTTTACTTTATTCTGCGTCTGTCGCTTCTCTCTCTGACGTTTGCTTCGTCCTCGTAGCTTCGGTGCTAACCCTTCAGTCACATGGGGTGCCGTCTCCCTGGCAACCTCGCAGTAAAGAGCCTGTCAGTTTTGACAGCACCTTTTGAATTGCAACCAGCCCCTCCTCCTCTCGCAGATTTATTCAGCATCATTGTATTTTCACACATCGTTGCACACTCTACAAGCTTTCTGCCTCTACTTTTTAGCCTCCCTGAGCCACAAGAATAAGCAAACTCGCCGCCATCACTGTATGTTCGCACAAAGGGAAGACCAGGCTGGTTATTCTGCTGTATTTCTTTAAACCGATCATGATCGTCAGGATGCAGCATCAGGTGGGAATTCATTTGAGGCATTAAAATGGCTTAAACCCAGCAAACTAACTAGCGTGGTTATGTTTGTTTTCAGCCTGCAGGCTGCTAGCTCGTCATCCAACAGCAGAAAAAACTGCTGCAGGCTGCTAGCTCGTCATCCAACAGCAGAAAAAACTGCAGAAGGAAAAAGGAGGAGCGCTGGTTATCAACAAGCTACACCCAGTGAGTCACACTAACAGCAAGAATTTACCAAATAGGGTTGAATTCAAACATATGAAAACATTAGTTGATCAAGTGATTTCTGTAAAATAATCTGGCTTGCTGTTTACCCCCCGTTTCCAGTCTTTGTGCTAAGCTAAGCTTCATATTCAGTATCAACTCTAGCACTAAAGTAGATTTTCCATTTCCCAAAATGTCAAGTTATTCCTTCAGATCAGAAAATAACTTTTTATTCCGCTGATTAACCGGCTTTATCAATGCCAGCGCTCCCTCACTCTCATTCACTGTCCATGTTGCTCGACCACCAAAACCAAATTAACCTTTTTTCGTGTCTCTATTTTGCAAGTCAGGCTCCGATTTAGAAGCTGGGTGCATAAAATAAACAAAGGCAGAACACACACACACACACACAGACGGGTAGGGTGTCAGAGTTCAGTCCATGAATCCACCTGGATATTCTCAGTTTCAGGCTGACTGTGGAGGTTTGACCGATCAGAGCGTCTGATTGGCGGCCGCAGCGTGACGTCAGGCTGCGTTTTTCCAAAGAAAATTCTGCTACTCGAGGTTTTCTGTCGTTTGGTGGTTTATAACTTCACCAAAATGTTGTTAAAAAACAACAATTTTGTTCCCCACTGTTGAGTCATTAATCAAGTAGATGTTGATCAGACACAACAAGCACATGGGATGTGGGAAATTATGAACATTTCATCATATTTTTGACATTTCATAGACTAATCCAAAAAGTAACAAACCATGATGAAATGAATTATATTGACCCTAACCCTGTCGCAGATGACAGACAAGTCTAAAGGCTTTTGATTTAGGTTACCTTCGTATTTAGAGGGATTATCAGAATGTGGATTACAGACACACAAAATACACTGTTTGCATCCGAAGTAACGGACCGGAAAACAACAACAGTGCGCCATCCGGGCCTGCGTGCCCACTCGTGACGCTCTCACGTGGCACCGCTCCACTCCCACTTGAGTTTAAAGATCAAAAGGCCACAGCTGGTGGCTTGTGGTGCCCTCGTTTTTTTTTTTAACGCCCACGTCGCTGCAGAAGATCAAATGAGGAAACTTCAGCGGCGTTTAACGTGGCACTGGGAAGGGAAAAAAAAATAAAAAAATCACATGTCTGTCGTGACCTCCAGCCTTGGGAGCAGAGCCACGATAAAAGTCCAGACTACAATCTTGCCCTAATTGAGAAAGATTTAACACTTTCGCTTCCTGAAATCAGATCTTCTCCCCTCCGCAGACAGACTAATGAGATCCTGCAGGATGTAACCTCTCACCGCGACTCACCTAAGCGCGTATGAGTAGTGGATGGAACTCCTTGAACGGTGAGGCGGCTATCTTTGGAAGACACAAACATTGGGATTAAAGGCAGGGTTGGTGGGGGGTGGGACGGGCTGGAGAAGGACGCTGTTCCAGTTGTGGCAGATAGTAGGTCAGAGGAGCTAACAGATGGCCAGGAAACTCCCTTCCTCCCTCCCTCTGCTACCAGCCGCCTGGGATGTCCTACAAAAGCTCTGTGGGCAGCGAGCTACAACCGCTCACATGCTATCAGATTGTTGTTTGTGTCTCTAAAGAGCACCCGCTTGGGAATGCAAAGGGTATTAAAATAGCCAGTAAGTGACAACTACCATTTTACAATGCAGTTGTCGTGACAGAGCGATGGTTAAATGATAGAGCTGCTGCTGCTCCCCAGCAGTGTGGTTCCACCTCGATAACCCCCTCAGGCTACAGCGTGATTGGGTAACACTGTGGTGGTTTTTAACAAGCGCTTCAGTACCCTCTGCTCCCCCCTCTCTCATCTCGCTGCCCACAGCAGCATGTCAACTCTTTCCCCCTGTGGACTCTCCAAAAACAGATCCAGTTTTTCTGGATTCAGCCAATGGGACGTGCGGAGGCGGTGCCACAACAGAAACAGGCGCGTTTCCACCCGGTCTGTACCCAACTTTCCATCCTTCTTTTTTTTTTTTATTACTCATACTATTCTCGCTGTTATTTCAACTGGTTTCGGGAATGTGAGCGTCACTGCTGCTCAAGCATAAAGTGAGTTAAGGTGATTACGATGCATAATATGAGATGCGGCCTTTACAGTTTTTTCTGCGCATGTACGCACCAAAAGAAGCGTTTAAAAGTTTAATGACGCCGCTATTGATTGCTTTCGAAACATGTCCAATAGTGGCAGATAATGACTTCTTTAAATCGGAGGAGGGGAGGAGGAGGGGGGGTTAATCCTGATCCCAGATGTGCAAAACACACACAGGCAGAAAATAAAGGATGTGGTCCCGGCCCAACCAGCCAATATAATGGATGTAGTGAGTTCGTCATAGTAACGGTTGCATGGCACCAGAAGCTGGTCTAATTTGGCAGGCCGGTCTTTGGTCAGCAGTCATGTTTAGGCTTAGCGCTGACACGGCAGCAGGAGAATAAGGTCAGCGAGGACTGAAAAGCACAGCGACAGCAGTACTCACAGAGTACTGTGTGTATTTGTTGCATTTTATTATTATTTATTATTTTATACGTTATATTGCTTCACTCACACAGATGTGCACTGATACTTTCCTATATAATTTTAATTTCTAAGATTTCTAATTATTTAATTTATAAGACACGATATGAGCTGAGACATACACTTGTCACAGCAGCTTGTATACACAAGGCTGATAAGAAATTACTTATAAATAAGACATATATAGAAGAAAGTCATGTGGTAGTGCTCTTTACATTTCTCTTATATACAGACTAACCCAAAATGAAAATTAAAGACACATAAAAGATGTAAAATTATTCCCTTACGCATTCATTATTTAAGTTGTTTAAGCTCGACTGCTACAGGGAATTATTTAGAACGATTTTAAACAAGGAAACTATAAAGTTATAAAGACAAATGGTCTTGCAACCAAGCAGCAAGAGCAGATAATGACAAATACACAAACACCTTTTATATTTAGCTCTAAAAGAGGTCTGAGGCACGATAATTTAGACCGAAACCAAGTCGGTTTGACATTTTTGTAAATATGCAAAGTTGCAGCCAACAGCTGGTTAGCTTAGCTTAGCATAAAGACTAGAAATAAATAGGGAAACGTCGAGTTTGGTTTCAAATCTCACATCAAATGTTCTGAGTGCATTTCCTAAAATTTTGAACTGTTCCTTTAATGTCTAACCGAGCCGCAACCTCTGTGGCTGTGAAGTGAAACCAATGCAAAAGTGCCAAAAACTGCAGTTCCTCAAACGTCCACTTGAGGCTGGCTCCAGAAGTGAGTCAGTCTCCATAAGTCCCCATGTTAGACAGCAGAAATAAACATGTTTACAGCCTGGTACAAAAAACAGATTTGGTCTCTGTAGCTAATTTCCCCGTTCATGACAACTGTACTGAGGGTGAATTTATATACAACTCACCTGTTCACATTATATTAAGGCTTAAAGTTATGCAGGATTGAGAGCGTGGACGCTTTGATTGACAGGTGGATGCCATTACAGATGGCTTGTTAGAGCATTCAGCCCATCTCAGGTCTGTGTTTGCTGATTTTTTTAGATTAGCCTGGAGGCAGGACTGCCAAGATGGCGGCTGCCAGATCCACAGATTTTGAACATAAGCCTCGTCCTTTAAATTTCCCTCTTGGCGATCGATAAAATCAGTAACAGCGCGACCTAAATCCTCAGCGCTTGTACAGGTGCAGCCTCGCAGACGACTGTCTGTCTGGGTTGTTTTAAGCTTGATGAGATGATTGCAGGTCGGATAAAACAGCACTCAGACATCACGAGCGCCACCATTGCATAACCTGAGCGAGTGGGCACATCACATATACGACCCACCACCACCACCAGAAGCAGCAGCAACCCTGCAGGGCTAAAAGAAGTGGGGCAGGGTGACCTTGCTGATAATCTGTCTGGTCTCCCACCACTCCCAGCTGTGAGTAATGCACTGTATGAAATAGCGCAGGCACGCCGAGTCTAAGTAATAGACAGTTTGAGGGTGCCTTGACATATGGTGATGTATTACCTCTCCCTGGGCAATCCCTCATTGGCTGACCTGAACACGAATCAGCAAAAGGTCGCTGATTTGGGGCTTTCTATATTTTGCAGTCTGTGGTATGAACCATCCTCCTTCCGTGTTTGTCAAAATCCGACACCCTTACAATATAAGAATAGTCATTGTTTGGGTTAATAATACAGCGCGGACGGAAAATCATAGGTGTTCTCTGAGCAGGCTGGCAGGACTGTTGTTCAAAGTTGCGTAGGCAGCAGAAAACCCATGACAAAGTGTGTGTGTGTGTGTGTGTGTGTGTGTGTAGGGGGGGGGATTATAAAAGTGTAAGAGTAAGCCAGGTGATGAGTGAGCAAGGTGATTCTGCCGCATGAAAAATAAATCTGATTACGTCTGCTTCGGACAAATCCAGTGGACGGCAGCTTGTCAACAAGATACATCACGAACTACACCATCATCACCATCCATACGGAGCGACATCAGCCAAAACCAACAGAGCTAAACAAGTAAATAAGACGTTAAGAGAGAGAGAGAGAGAGAGAGACAGCGAGCTTCCTGTGTTTCTGCAAGAAGGCAGGCTCTGGAAAAAAAAAAAAAAAAGAAAAAGCGAGGCAAGTCTGTGACGATAACAATGCTGCTATTTTTACTAACAGTAGGAGACTGGTGACAAAGAGAGCGAAAGGGAGAGAAAAAGAAGGAGCGAGGAGAGAAAGAGTGTCAGGAGGAGCAAACAAAGGCTCTAGTGTGAACTCTACCCTGCAAAGCTCGACTGCTATTTATTTTTTTTTGTCTGTCAGTTTGAGAAGGAGAAGGAGACGGAGACGAGGAGGAGAGTTTGGTGTATAATAATAAATAATAATAAAAAAGCAGGGGACAAAGACAGACACGTGGCCCCGAGACGTCCGACCGCCATCACCACAACAAGACCTAATTGTGGCTGCATGCACACACAGAGAGAGAGAGAGACGGGAAATATGCACTAAAAATGGTACACTTCCTGTTTGGAAGAGAAAGCATGACACTCTTATACAGTCGCATGACATTTGAGCTACATAATAACGCCCCTCCCGTTTGACCTCACCCCCTCCACCCCTGCATCAATCTCCATAACAAAGGCCACACTGATACAGTGTGAAAGGACCCAGTGGGAGGTTATTCTCCGATGACGGCTGCAGGGTCACAACCGAATTCTGCTTTTTTTTTTTTTTTTTTTTTAAATCATCAAAGCCTAAGACTTATGACTTCTTTAGCATAAAGCTTCCTCCACCTTTGATCTCGCGAGGATAAAATAATGCGCTTTTTCGCCCGTGCGCGATGGATATACGAAGCTCAGGCATCATTTAAATGAGGATTCATGGGCTGTATTATCATGGCTTCCACCCAGGCTGCATGGATGTCAGAGCCCCAATATTGGCTTACCACAGATATGTCAGTATTTGCGTGTAATTAGCACGCACACGCTCGTGGAAAAGCCTGGATGCGACTGCGTTTGTGCCTGTCCCTGCTGAGTTACGTTGTCTGCATGGTGTATCTTTTTAGATCAGATTTTTAAAATGTTTTGTAACATGCATCATTTGCGTCTTCTTATCTGTCTTCAGATGGTGACTTTCTACATTCGCCACCACAAGACAGGAAATGCAAAATCAGATACCCGCTGATCAAAACAATGCGGCCACAGTGCTCAAAATAAAATCCCCAGGTTAGCTTTAATTTCCACTGAAGTGTAATGTTCATATCCTCCTCCAACCTCCGTGGCTGTGAAGTGAAACCTATGCAGAAGAGACAAAAAAACTGCAGTTCCTCAAACGTCCACTTGAGGCTGGCTCCAGAAGTGAGTCAGTCTCCATAAGTCCCCATGTTAGACAGCAGAAATAAACATGTTTACAGCCTGGTACAAAAAACAGTTTTGGTCTCTGTAGCTAATTTCCCCGTTCATGACAACTGTACTGAGGGTGAATTTATATACAACTCACCTGTTCACATTATATTGAGACTTAAAGTTATGCAGGATTAAGAGCGTGGACGCTTTGATTGACAGGTGGGTGTCGTTACAGATGGCAACCAGGCGTCATTCAGCCCGCCTCAAAACAGGCTGTAAACATGTTTATTTCTGCTGTGAAGTTTTTAACATGGGAACTTATGGAGACTTCTGGAGCCAGCTTCAAGTGGACGTTTGAGGAACTGCAGTTTTTCTGGCTTCACTTCACAGCCACGGAAGTTGCCGAACCGTTAAGACAGTTCAAATTTGCAGGAGATACACTTTGAACTTTAGAAACTCGCTGTTTCTCTGTGTTTGTGCTAAACTAAACGATCCAGCTGTTGGCTGCGGCTTTGCATATTTACAAAAATCACTCTTTTTAAGGAAACGTTTCAGCTCTGAATTATCGCGCCTCGGATCCTCTTTTATCCCTCAGATACGAGTGTGTTTGTGTTATTTGTCGTATATCAAGCTCCAGTGGCTAAACACAAACGGGCGGATGTGCAGCCGTGAGAGCGACTTTTCGACTCGGGCCGGGTCATGATATGGGACAGGAGCCCTTAGTCACTGGAATGCCTTTGTGTGTGATGTACAGTGTCAGGGCTTCACTTTCAGCTGGCAGAGTGTCTGTATGCCTCAGACTGGATCTGATGCTCCTCTCTCCAGATCATTACACCACCCCCAGACACAGAGAGACACTTTAAATCAACACCTCCTCCTCCTCCTCCTCCTCCGCCTCCTTTTATCTCACTAGTCCAAGAGGAGATCACAGCCTTCTTCTTCTCACTTCCTCTTTCTCACACACACACATTCCTCTCCACCCCTCATCTCCACGCCGTCCGCCGGCCTTTGAGTATCCACTTCTCTAAAAAACAGGACTAATTATCCAGTCCCCCTTTCTTTTTTCTGTCCCACCTCCCCCTCTTTAAGCAATTATTTACAGAAGCAGCTCCCGCCGCATTACAGATACGTATCTACATCGTGTGTCAGCTGCACAGCAGGAATGCAGGACCGTCTATTAGCAACTGTGCAGAGAGGGAGGAAGGGAGGGGAGGTGTTAGCGGCGTGCAAAGCCCCCGTGTTGAAACAAGGGTGAAATCAAAATGTCAGCATCACTCTGACACCGACCGGAGCTGAGTGAGTTCATCAGAAGAGCTGACGGTGGCGCCGACACTCGATAAGCTTTTTAAAAAAAGGTCAACGAACCTGTGGAGACAAAAATGTGACTCACGCCACCTGAGTTAGAAGTCAGCAGCTGAACAAGGCTCTGAGGGGGGGGGTCTCACCTTGATGGGCTCCGTGCTGAAGCGGATCTTCCTTGAAGGCGGTGGGTCCTCCTCCGCGGGCAGCCCGACGATCTCCACGCAACTGGACTCGGGCTCGTAGCGGTCGTCCACCTCCTCTTCCTCCTCGTCCACCTGGCTTCCTCCAAAGTCTTCCCCGACGGCGCTGTAGGTACTGATATCCACAGAGTCGCGTCCCGACTGGTCGTCCCTCAGCGTCCTGTCCTCCTCTTCCTCCTCGCCAGCATCCTTAGCCGTGTCCCCCTCCTGCCTGAGCATCTCGCCGCCCTTCGTGGAGCTTTGCTTCTCGGTTTCTCCATTCTCCACGGAGATGCGGATGTCAGGGTGAGATGCTGCGCCGCCCGGCTCCTCGGGTTTGACCTCGGCTTTCGCTTCGACGCCTGCATCCGCGACAGTCTTTTCCCTCAGCTCGTTGGGCTCTCCTACAGCACTGTAGTGTTCAGTAGTCGTCTGGGCACTTTGGCCCCCGTTAATGCTCTCCGATGGGGGTGTCACCCTCCCCCTGGGGACCCTCGGTGGCCCCTCTTGGCCGTTCTGATTGCTCGTCTCTTCCTCCTGGTTGCCTGCTGCAAAGGCACAAACCCTCTTTGTGATTATTTTGGAGTTCAACACACCCACCTTGGCGCTGACCCCCCTGGAAGGGAGCGGTGGGGTAGAGGAGAGGCGGTGGAGGTTGTTCCGGAGCTCGGCAGCCCGTTCAAACACAGCACTGAGCTGGCTGACTGTGGGTGACACAGCCTCGCTGGTGTCCAGGCTGTCCAGGGACTCCGTGCTGCCGTTGAAGCGAGCCACCACGTCCAACCTGCCATCCTGGAAGCCTGAGGCCTTGTCTGTCTTCAGCAGGACCCTGGTGGTGGCCAGCTTCTCCTGCTGCTGCTGCTCGAAGATGCGGCGGGTCTCCTGCAGCTTGGAGTAGCTGGGTGAGGAGGCCCGCTGGTGCCCGTTCTCCGGCTTGATGTCGAACTTGTTGACGCGCTCGGACACGGTGGATCCGAGCTTCAGCAGCGCGCTGTGGTCCACGTTTTCGTTCAGGCTCCCGGCTCTGGGGAGGGAGAGGCGCACGGATTTGTCGGCGTTCCTGGCGACCTCCTCTCCCAGCTCCGCATCGGCTGGGCATGTGGTCTGCATCTGCTGGAACATGTTCTTAATACGGTGCACATTGGAGCCGTACCTGCGCCCTCGGGGGCCCTCCTGCAGGTCCCCGTTCGCAGCATTGTCTTTGACGGGCTTCAGGGCCTGCATCCCCGCCTCGTACGCGTTTCTGTGCGGGGATGGGCTCCTGAGCGTAGAGCCCGAGCCGCCGGTGCTCTTGGATGTGGATTCGGTCTTCATCATGGTCAGTCAAGCGTCGCGACGGATGCTCAGCGACGGCATGTCTGCTTTTCTCAAACACCACCGGGGGAGGGTTTGGCGAAATCTGCAGCCGGATTCCTCGCGAGGTGGCGCTCAGACTAGACCGGGCAGATGGAGAGAAACAAAAACAACAGCTCGCGTTAAAGGCCTGCCTGCATCCGCTGCAAAGCTCGTCCAATGCAACGGAGAAAGTGAGCACGATGCATCTGTCATTAGCTCGCCTGCAGTTGCAACAATGCAAAAAAAACCCTAACACGCACAGATCACAGATGATTGCTCATTGGAATAGAATACAAATAAATAAAAAATACGTGCACGCACAAGTGGAACAAGTGAGGAGCCGCGGATTTACCGCAGCTGACGACAGATTGCTTACGTTTAATCCCTTTTCAGAGGCAGCATCATTTTGATCTCTTCATTCTGGGAGCGAGCTGCAGATTTCTGCTGGTCCTCACAGCGGCGGAGCTGCTGCTGCATGGAGCCAGGCGGCCGCCGGGTCTTAGTGCCCGTCAGACCTCCGTCCTCCGTCCTCCACAGCAGCCTGCTCACTGCTCTGCGGGCGGAAATATAACCCTAAATTAATCATTCTTATAAATGTATTAAACATAATGTGTTGTGATTTAATTAAAAACGTATTTAGACTGATAATTACATTTACAACTGAGAAAACTGTTAGCAAGAAAGTCCTCTCCTACAGTTAGCTTTGGTTATAATAAATAAATATAATAAATTATAATATAATAGTGAAAATAATGAAAAGCCTAAAGGTAGTGAATAAATAAATTACAGACAATTTATACAGTTAGCCTTGGTTAGCTAAGCTAACCTTACCAAGCAATAACGTTAGCTTAGCTGGACAGTTAGATAAAAAAATATCGTGAAATAACGTTAGCTTAGCTTGAAGTAGTGGTCTAACAGTTAGATCAAAGTATTTGGATAAATAGTGAACAAGCTATAAAAAAAATAGTGAAAGTGAAAATGATGAAAAGCCTAAAGTTAGTAAATAAATTGTGAATAAATAAATTACATCTACGACTGAAGCTAAAACTGATGTTCACGTTAGCAAGGGAGCGCTCTACAGTTAGCCTTGGTTAGCTAAGCTAAGGTTATCACGGAATAACGTTAGCTTAGCTTATCTTAGCTTGAAGTAGTGGATAAACAATTAGATAAAAAAATATTCTAATATAATAAAAATATATTCAATTGTAATATAATAGTGAAAACAATGAAAAGCCTAAAGGTAGTAAATAAATAAATTACATCTACGACAGGGAGCACCCTACAGTTAGCCTTGGTTAGCTAAGCTAAGGTTAGCTTAGCTTGTCTTAGCGGATAAACAGTTAGATTAAAAAATATTGGATAAATAGTGAAAGTGAAAATGGTGAAAAGCTAAAAGTAGTGAATTAATTCTTGAAACTGTAGCTGATAAACTGTTGAAAATGTTTGCTAGAAGTGGAGTTCAAATAACGGCTAAACAGTTGGCACAGTTGGCTAAAGGTATTGAATACATTCTAAAAAATTTTTTGAAAAAGCTGAAATAGTTGTCTAATAACAATGACAATAAATAAATGGTTGAAACTGATAAAAAAAATAATGGATTAAATCAGTAAAATGTCCAGCAACTGCCAGTGGTATGAATGTAACGTTGGCTTAACATAGTTTAACATTGGCAGTTCAGTTGTATGAAATCAATATTGCAACAATATTCACTTCAATATAATTAATAATGTTAAATCAAATCTGGTTTGCACTTAAACACATTTGGAACATGACTCCAGCCTAATCTAAAAATATCAATCAATCCTGCATAACTTTAAGCCTTAATATAATCTGAACAGGTGAGTTATATATAAACTATATATAGAGACCAAAACAGTTTTTTGTACCAGGCTGTAAACATGTTTATTTCTGCTGTGAAGTTTTTAACATGGGGACTTATGGAGACTGACTCACTTCTGGAGCCAGCTTTAAGTGGTTGCTGCTTGGTTGCTGTCTGTCAGACAACTCGACTAGCATTAGGACCCAGTGCAACCCCTGTCACGTCAAAGCACCTCAGCCAATAACACATCCGTTATTTACGGGCCACATTGTTGCTTCCTGCATCTGTGCTGATAGAGACATTAATATTATTCTGAAGGTAGACAAAGCATTTCCCTTTTTGGGGTTGACAGCTGGTTTCAAACCTGCACACCAGCTCTCAGTTTCACTGCGGTTGAGTTTTGTGCATTCACACAGCTTTCCCACACACAGGAGACTTCTTTTCAAAGTCTAATCCACTTTCAACCTTTTATCATAACAGCTATTTAATCAAGCTGCAGTCTGAAGGATAAGAATAAACACACAAAAATAAGTGCTGGAAAAGAGGACGTGCATATTTCTTTCTGTAAGGCAGTAGTGCCATCTAGCTCCCTTGAAAGTGTGTCATTGGTTTGGAGCCAAATCACAAAGTAATCCCCTGTCCTTGATTCAGTGTATGAATGAAATAGTACACTGATTAAGTTTTGTCTCTACATTAAAATGTCTCCATGGCAGTCTATCAAGTTAAAAACATTATTGCTGCTATGTGATATATGCAGACTTCACCCTCAAGGGTTAAATCATGGATAGATAGATAGATAGATAGATAGATAGATAGATAGATAGATAGATAGATAGATAGATAGATAGATAGATAGACATTGTAGTCACTATTTTTCTATGTTGTAAATGTTTTTTGTCAAGACAGGATGTATAAACTTAAACTTAAATTTTATTTATATATGTAGCTCCTTTCATGCAAAGATGTAGCCCAAAGTGCTTCACATAAAACAATAAAACAGAAATAAGACAATGCATAAATAAACTGTAACAACAATTTATTAGGTGAATAAAGACAGCAATGCAATAAATGACGAGGTACTTATATTTAAATACTTATTTAATATAAAAGAAACTCAAAAAGACTTTAAAAAAAGTAAAATAACATTTAAGCAGCTTAAATGAATGAATATAATATGCATAAATATGCTTTCAGGAATATATAATCACCTTAATTACATTACATTACACCTTATTTTACCTTTTATATTTACTTATGAAGCGCCCAAGTAGTAACATCCATCTCTGTGAAGTGAATCCAATGAGGAGGTGCCCAAAAACTGAAAAAAAAGTTCCTCTTGTCGTCCACTTTGGTCATTTATCTAAAGGAACATTAACAGGCTTCTTGTGCAGTTGTGACTATGAGCTCTTTTGGCACGTCTCAGGCCACCGTAGCCTCTCTTGGAGAGGGATGCATAACATTTATGTTATATTAAAATACAGAAGTATTATCAGAAATATGCCCACTTCTCATCAGTGTATATCCTATAGCCTGTATACACAGAGTATTATACTAGATTATCATTGTTTAGATGCAGTATAAGTAAATAATGTTGTAGCTTAACCTATATAACAGTCAAACCTACAATATGTCCAACTTAAACGTCGTGCTGTAGAGGTATAAAGAAGCAAAACATGAAAATACTCAAGTATCTAAATGAACTTAGTGTTCACTAATAATCACCAGAAGGAATAATACAGCTCTTGAGTTACTGAGACAGGCAGACAGCCTCCCGGATGTTTTTAGGCGAGTGAGGCAAAAATAGCTCTGACATGTCTTTTGGCTTTGACCAAGCCCCTCTCCGCTTGGCTCTGTCAATCACAGGCCACAGAACAAGATGGCAGGCTATGGGAGCAGGGTCTTCTTTTTAACAGGCAAGTTTAATCCTTTAAAATTATTTGACGACACTCTGAGAAAGATTGTTTTAGTATCCGTGGTCCTGATTCCAGCTGTTAAAGACTGTAGGCCTAACTTTAAGACTTACAGTACGACATCAGGTGTTGTTTAATGACAACCTTGTGTTATTGTTTAACAGTTTGTGCTGTCAGTTTGCTCGGGGCCAATGCAGAGATCAAGTTTACCATTCCTGTGGGGAAGTTCTTCACCTATGAGCTGATGAGAGAGACTTTCCAGAATGACTTTGAACCTTTGTCTAAACTTTACGGTAAGAGCCTTAACTCACTCCTTTTGTCTTTATCCAACACAAGATATGACAAGATATACATTTACTTATCCTAAGTGTCTCATCTACCCTAAAGCTGGACGCTTGTACGATGACCCCATGATTTTTAAGTGCAACCGGCAGAACTACCCAGACCTCCCAGAGTGGCTACGCTTAACCCAGAGGCACCCTTTTGATAATGGCTTCCTGTACGGCACGCCAACATCTCCAGGAAAAAGCATAATTGAGGTGTGACGTCATGATTTACATCAACAGTGGCACGTGCCTCAGCATGCTGCATGTTGTATTTGTAGTTATATGAGGCCAGAAATTTCGGGACAAATCTGAAAAATATGCAGCTATCTGACACGTCGGTGGTAAACGTCAGGTTTGGTTGTCAGATCCTCTGTGACAAAAGCTTTAGGTTTCTCTCTAGAGCTGCTATTTTGAACCGACATTAAAAATTCAGGAGGAAAAATGTCTTTGAAAAAGACGAGATTTTTGAAGTGGCACCTCAGCCTCAATCAAACAGATTTTGGATGTCACAACAGATTACAGCTGTACATCAGATTCAAAATATTGTATGCAGCTCCATCCTGTGGTTTATCCTCTGGAGTCCAGTTTTGGTTGGCACCTTTTAAACTGTTCTTACCGAGCATGCATGGTGTCCCTTTTAGTATAAAGCAAACCAAAATTACATGAAATGACACATGCACCTATCCAAATTTACAAAATTGAGTCACCGTAACAGATCTTCACTCGGGTATATCACCAGTGTTTCCCATGAATCACCTGATAATGTCTGGTGTCCAGTTCGTCCCACCACAGTTTTAATAATGAAGTACAATAATCCTGCAATATGCTTCCAGAGAAGGCCACAAGGCGTGAGATTTGATCGTTGTAATGATGGTTTCTGTAGTAGATGCATCATTAAGAGAGGATTAAAGGCCTGAGGTTCAAGGCGCTTTAATACGAGCTCGGATTCACCCTCCCATGCGATAGAAATGAACAAAGATAATGCTTTACCTCTTTTATACAGAGTTTAAAGACAGTTCCCAATTAGGTTTGCTTGTCCAGACAGAGGCCTCTACAAATATCCTGCAGGTCATAGGCTACATCATATATTAAGATAGAAAAACATTGTAACAATCATGTTGGTCTCAACCCCCTTAAAGTCTTGGTCTTGTCTTGGTCTTGATACACACTGTGGTCTTGGTCTTGTCTTGGTCTTGGTTTAGTGGGTCTTGACTACAACACTCATCATTAATGTACAAAAGTATAAAAGAGCAGCAAAGTAAGCATTATATCGATATTCAACCTTGTAGATATCACAGTTATCGTCAATACAGTCTGCTGTGTATCGCTCAGAATATTATTATAGATCATTTCAAGGTTGTTAAAGATATTGTGCCACTATTTATACACATAAATACAGCAGAAACTGTGAGAAAACAAACTTTAATAAATGTCTATGATATAATACAGTCAAATATTAATAATTTAAAGTGTTTTATGGCTCGTGTGAAAGCCTCCCATCAGTACTTTAAACTGATTCTCTCTACACAATGTATAAATAAAGTTACTGTACATAAAACCTGCTCAGTGTATTCACAGACTCCAGAGGTATTCTAAGAAATATAGAGAATCGATAACGAATGCAGATGAGACAGGTGGATGCAAAGTTAACGTACACTTCAGCAGAAGCATCACAAACCAAGAGTGAAGTAATATCTGAGTGTCACTCTTCCTCTGACAGATCTATGCCATCAACAAACGGAGCTATGAAACAGCCAGACACATCCTCGTCATCAAAGTCACTGCAGGTATGGGTGATTTAAAGGATATCACACATGCATGGTGTCTTTAAAAAAGAAAGTGCAGTGATGGTTAACACTGCTGTCACTCACAGAGAAGATGCTGCCCTATCAAGCAGAGTTCTTCATCAAGCTGAGGGAGATTGAGAAGGTGCTGCCCTCTTCTGTTCAGGATGAGATCAAGCAGGATTTACAGAAGCTGTGGGATACAGAGGCTTTGGAGATTGTCAACATCACCAACGCCCTCGACCGTGGCGGCAGAGTTCCCCTTCCTCTTGCAGGACACTTTGAAGGGTAAACAGAGAGATCTGTGCAGCCTGACTCTGACGTTTAAGCTTCGGATTAACTGTGTGTTTATGATTTGTGTCAGCGTTTATGTGAAGGTGGGGTCGGAGCAGTATTTCTCAGATTGTCTCATGAGGGTGCTGACACCGGAGCATGAAAAGCAGTGCACGGCCGGGGCCAGAGTCAGAGCTCCAGGAGGGTGTAACTTCTGCACCATTCCCAGCAACTGTATCACCTGGTGCAAGACAGAGCTGGTGAGGCCTGAAAACACACAGAGATGGTCACAACTCCCTTTTTATGGATGAAAACACATGATACATAAGATGATTGAAAGAGCAAAGCAGTCTTTGTGTAGTGACTTCTCATTCTTGTAACATACTTTTACCTCTTTAGGCCCCTATGAGGTCTAATTGTGTAAATTTAAAACCCTTCTTACTGTTTTTTTTATAATACATTTTTCACTATTTGTTGAGATTTCTGCTTTTTACCTCATGACCCTTCATACGGTGACCCCAGTGAAATATATTTAAAGTCACCAGAAGATTTTCAGACTGTTTTAGACTTTTTAAACATCTAAACATGTGAATTTCTCCGGTATTTTATAAGAAAAACAGCAAAGAATAGAGAAAAGTTAGATAAAATTGGTGTTTTTTCTTCTTTTTATCTTGTTAATTATCTCACAACCACTAATATTTATCTTGTAATTCACTGGAGGGTTTGTGACCTTCAGGTTAAGGACCAGTTTGGCCTGCAACTACAATTATGTTTTATAAAACATAAGAAAACAGTGAGAATCTCGATGTTCAAATGTTACAATATCCTAGAGCATGAGTTAATGCAGATATAATTGAAAAGCTATTTTAATATTAATCCACCTGGCCGTTGGATTCATGCATTAATGAGTGAATCCTTCTTTTGTTGTCCTGCAGTTTGATCTGACAAAGCAGGAGCCGGCTCCACCTGCTCCCACGATGGGTTCGGGGATTCTGGAGGCCGGAGGTGAATTCGACCCTCCCGAGTCTCCCCCGAGCAGAGACTTCTTCCCGGACTACATTGTGACAGTGATCGTGCCTCTGATCCTCGCCATCATCCTGTGTATCCTGCTGGCCTACGTCATGTTTTGCAGACGAGAGGGAATGTATGCTTTGTTTTTTTAAATCTATCAATCTGAAATTTCTACAGTGTTTTTGTGATAAAGGGAATAAATGCATTTCTATGTAGGTGAACTGACCCTTTAAGTAAATTATTGCTTGTGATAAACGGTGATAAAAAGCTGACACATTTTTCTTTTTCCATAGTGAGAAAAGGAACGCAAGAACAAACCAGTAAGTACACCGATTAATGCTGTTACCAAATACATTTTTGCACATACAGTAGTATTAATTTATGAGTAACCAGTGGTGGAAAAAGTACTCAGATCCTTTACTTAAAGTAAAAGTATCAATGGATTAATGTAAACA
The DNA here is from genome assembly GCF_000972845.2 of Larimichthys crocea. NCBI lineage: Eukaryota > Metazoa > Chordata > Actinopteri > Sciaenidae > Larimichthys > Larimichthys crocea. The sequence goes on from NC_040026.1 coordinate 20,954,815, forward strand.
AACTCAGTTCCAAGGAAAAGTCCTGGATTCAAAGTCTTTCTTCAGTAGTACAAAAGTATTATCAGTGAAATCTACTTAAAATATCAAAGTAAAAGTACTCTGTGACAGATAAATCATTCAATCTGACATTATTAGATTATTATTACTTTTGAAGTAGTTAGCTGGTTTAGTCCATTGGTCAACATAGGGGTTGGGTCCCTTCAAAGGGACTGAATTGTCATGAGATGATTAATCGAATAAAATCAAACTGTATGCAGATGATAATCTTCTCTCCGTATATTGCTGGCCTACAACAGTTACTGAAGGTTTGCTCACAATTGATTTTGACATAGAATATAATGCAAAGAAGAGAAATGTTATGATTGTTGAAGTAAAGAAGTCAGAAAATGTCTAGTTCCTGAATCCTTCTTGCTCTTAACGTGTGAAATGAGGTAAGTAACTAAGACTGATAGCCAAATGTATAGTATATAGAAGTATACTAGAAATATAGTAGAACTCACAGTACAGGAAAAGCACAGTTCTTGGGTTACTTTCCACCACTGTCTGTTAGTTATAAATCTGTGAACTAACATGGTACAATAAACTGTACGAATTCACAAAAGGGCTGTAGAGAAACACAACGTACTGTGTGTGCTCATCAGAATTCAGCTGTACCACCACCACACCATCCACGGGAACACAGACGAGCTGAGGAACATGGCTGGAAACCGTGGCGTTCCTCCACCTCTGTCCACAATGCCAATGTTCAACAGCCGAACCGGGGAAGGGGCCCCGCCGCTGCATTCTGACAGCCCCACCATCCCCCTCATCATGGCCCAGCAGTAAGGACCACGAGACATCCTGCTTTCCATGACTCACTTAAAGTCCTGAAAAGTCAAACTAAATCTTTTTTTACTCTCTCGTTTTTATAGTGATCCCTACAGTGACACACTGCCCAGGTAAACTCACTCATCGGGCTTCCTCGTACATTCATTCTTGTCTATATTTAAGCTTCTGCGTATGTTTTATTGGATAATAACCAAGCATTATGTTGTTTCTGCAGGAAGTGAGAACAACGATGGATAAAGTATCTTTGAGTGTCATTCATACAGTCATTGGTTCTGTATTTGCAGTGGTAAATGATGTTTTCTTTCTTCTCTAGGTTAAATTAAATTAATAGCATGTTGTTTGTCAAATTGTCATTTGCTGTTTATGATCTGTATTCCACCGTCATCAATAATAAAAATGATCAAAAGCCACATTCTTCATTGATGTGTCCATCAACAAAGACAACAACAATAATCAGCTGCCCTCACAGACACTGAAATTAAAGGTTTCGCTGGCTGTAATCATTCCTGCTGTTCGTACTTGCTGTGAAACAACTTGTCCGAGCAAAAACAGCCATCCACATTTAAACAAACTCAGTTACAAGTAAAAGTCCTGGGTTCAAAGTCTTTCTTCATAGTACAAAAGTATTATCAGTGAAATCTACTTAAAATATCAAGTAAAAGTACTCTGTGACAGTAAATCTTCAATCTGACATTATTAGAATTATTTGTAGGTAGCTGGTTTAGTCCATTGGTCAACATAGGGGTTGGTCCCTTCAAAGGACTGAATTGTCTGAGTGATTATCGAAAAAAATCAAACTGTATGCAGATGATAATCTTCTCTCTGTATATTGCTGGCCTACAACACACCTACAACCTACTGTAGTTCCTGAATCCTTCTTGCTCTTAACGTGTGAAATGAGATTAAACATCTCGGCCACTATATTGTCGTGAGCGGTTCAAACTACATGCAGAGACTCAACATAAAGATGGCACGAGATGCTTTTCAAACTACCATGATGGTGTAGTGTCAGCCAAATGTTTAGTTTAGTAATTTAAGATAAAGTTGCACACACACAGGATATATGTAAAAGGAAGTTGTGGTCTTTGCGTATTTGTGACATCTGAAAACATGACAATGCAACTACACACTGATCTAAGTACTGAACAATGCTTGAACAATGCTGAATCTTATAATCTGAAAAGTAACCAAGACTGATAGCCGAATGTATAGTATATAGAAGTATACTAGAAGTATAGTAGAACTCACAGTACAGAAAAGCACAGTTCTTGGGTTACTTTCCACCACTGTCTGTTAGTATGAATCTGTGAACTACAGGTACAATACTGTACGTTCACAAAAAAGGCTGTAGAGAAACACAACATACTGTGTGTGCTCATCAGAATTCAGCTGTACCACCACCACACCATCCACGGGAACACCGACGAGCTGGGAACATGGCTGGAAACCGTGGCGTTCCTCCACCTCTGTCCACAATGCCATGTTCAACAGCCGAACCGGGGAAGGGCCCCGCCGCTGCATTCTGACGCCCCACCATCCCCCTCATCTGGCCCAGCAGTAAGGACCACGAGACATCCTGCTTTCCATGACTCACTTAAAGTCCTGAGAAGTCAAACTAAATCTTTTTTTAACTTCTTGTTTTTATAGTGATCCCTACGTGACACACTGCCCAGTAAACTCACTCATCGGGCTTCCTCGTACATTCCTTCTGGTCTCTATTTAAGCTTCTGTGTATGTTTTATTGGATAATAACCATTATGTTGTTTCTGCAGGAAGTGAGAACAACGATGGATAAAGTATCTTTGAGTGTCATTCATACAGTCATTGTTCTGTATTTGCAGTGGTAATGATGTTTTCTTTCTTCCTAGGTTAAATTAAATTAATAGCATGTTGTTTGTCAAATTGTCATTTGCTGTTTATGTCTGTATTCCACCGTCATCATAATAAAAAATATCAAAGCCCATTCTTCATTAAAGTGTCCATCAACAAAGACAACAACAAT